>NC_061063.1:7703350-8003350 GCF_021917145.1 Hypomesus transpacificus
GTTGACAGATGAGGTGTGCTGTGAATTGACTCGTTCTCACTCGCCTCCTCAGAGAAATGTCCTTCCTGTTAAATGTGTGTACTTCCTTTCCACTTCTTCCTGATACTTCCTCGTTGAGTCAGATGTCTTTGACCTCTTGGTCTGGAGTCCAGAAAACAGAACAGCTTCTTGGCCAACTAGAAGGGAACAGAAGAGGGAGGGGAGGAAAGGAGTAACGTCATCCTCTTCAGATAACCAGCCAAAACTAACATTGCCAAGGCGTCATGGCAGCTTAATTATGTGATGCTTCATAGTTCTGTGAATACATCCTTCTAATACTGTAAATGAATGCCGAACTGGGAGGCTTTCATTATTTGCATAGTAGCTTTCCTGAAATGGGGACGGTTTCTCCAGTGCTTAAATGTTCCTATTGAAAGCCTCCAGCCTCGTTTTCTCCCCTGGCCTCTCTTTCTGTGTCTCCTCTTCATTCATCACGCAGCCTGAACGAGTGACCGGGAAATGACCCTCTCTCCATCCTCGACAATCTAGCAGAGCATAAACACACACACACACACAGACACACAATCAATTTCAGCTCACAGACACATAAGGCATGATCGCAGACACCGTTCATAAATGTGCATGTGAACACACACCCACACACTCACACATACACTTACACACACACACACACACACACACACACACACACACAGCACCGCTCCCAGCTCCTATCACATCCGTTACAGATGGTTTCTCCTCCTCCTTGACTCCTAAATGAATATAAATATGTCTGTTTGACATCATTCATCTGCCGTCAAGAACCCACTTACCCCTTACAGCCAAAGGAGGCAGTGTTACTCTCTTCTAATATCACATGGTGACCAAAAGATAATCAGAAAGAAAGAATAAAAGAGTGAAGGGAGATACGAAATGGCTATATCTATTTGGTAGATACGTATCCAATGGTATTGTATAGGGTCTGGAAAATAAAATCAGATTAGGAAATATGCACATGCACACATGCACTCCTGTGCGCTCACACAAATCCCTCAACACACACAAGTGCATTCACTCCCCTCTTTATGAAGAATACGTTTCATCCTGCCATCGTTCTCTTCATCAAATCAGATGGTATCGCCGCTCATGTGACAGGACCTATTCAGGATGAAGTGGCGTGAAGCCCAGCAGCACCCGTCTAGCTTTATAAACACAATATGGCCGTGATATCATCAATAAGCATCAAACAGGAAATGACAGCCGTATCACAACGCATTTCTGGATATAGTGAAGAAGCTGTTTGGAAACAGAGATATCAGAGATGGAGAACAAATTGAAACAAAATGGCGGTTGAATCTTTTGGTCGCACCGCTAATGCAGGTTCGGGATTCTTCTTCTGGGACATTGGGGCAGAGAGAGGGAGGGAGAGGGAAGAGAGAAGGAGGGGAAATAGATAACTACATGTGTTCTGTGAGTAAGCCTTTGGAGTTTCAATCAGATCTACTGCAAAGATGATATATTCTTTTGAAACTCAAAAAAGTAATGGTGAAAAATAAAGATGGCTGCCTTGAAGAGCTGTTCTTATTGTTTTGACCTGAGGGAGGCGATAGTGGTCGGGAATCAGGCTTCTCCCTGCTTCAATATGTGCTCCATAAGTCACCAAAGCCATTAGCAGAGCATTAGATTAACATTAGCGCTAACTCCCCCCACCCCTATTGTTCTGTTAGCCTGTGGGGTAAACACTAGCGTGGTGCTAAGAAGCTAACGCTAAACTGAACATGTCCCTTTCTCTATTTTCCTGCCAGCAATTCCTAAAGTAATCTGCTCAGTAGGGGAATTCTGGGAGAAGGAAGTTTCTCTCAACGGGTTCTGGTTTCCAGACAAACTTATCTCTGTATTTGGTTCAAACTTGACCTCAGAAACCAGGTGCAAGCCTGCATGCACTCTCAGAAACTGAGTGAATACCCAAGAATTATGAAGACAATCTTTCTTAATTAGTGATGTTCTAAATACCTCAGAGCTGACGATATGCAGTTTATAATTCTAATTTCATAAGTCGTATTTTAAAAGTTGTGTGTTACAGTAAATGACTCGACTCTGTGTGACGATAGCCAATTTGAACCCTCCATCTAGGCCAGGAAACCAATCAGTTGGCTCACCTAGAGGTCAGGTGGAGGTTAGGGTGAGATGGCGTACCCCTCAACTCCTCCCTCTGCCCCCCTCCTCTCCCGTTCCATGACAAAGAGAGCCCCTTTGGTTACCAGGGAAACAGGCTTTTACCGTGGCGATGTTGGAACATGCAGGAAGGGGCAGGGCTGCTTTGTTTTCGCAGTGATGAAGAATTCTCTTCACGCATGTTTAATCGGCAGAGTTATGGTCTTAAACCTCGCACCCAAGGTCGTTTACCAGGCTGATAACAAAAATTTGGAGGGGATCCACAATCACTGTCGTTTTGCTGGTTATCGCCTTCCTTCCCAGTATTGCTGCACGCAGCTTACAGATACGGAACCCAATCAGGAACAGTACACAAGGGCTTGTTTGCTGGAAGAGAGATGCATACTAGTACAAACACACACACTCTCTCTCTCTCACACACGCACACATACACAAGCATGACATCTTTTTGTCTTCTTCCCCTTGTGGCTCTGCTCTCCCATCACCCACCACTGTTTGGCTTAGTACAGCAAAAATAAAAGAAAGCCCATTGCCATGGTAACCATGTGTGCCGTTCTGCTACAGCTGTGATGTATGAGGTGACACTCCTGACCCTGTGGTGAACTCTATAGGCAGAGGAGACCAGATAGACCTGACTTCACACTCTCTATGCCAACACCATAGAGTTGTGCCTGTTAATTCCATAACAAAACCATTGTAACAAAACTCTTGACTCGATGCAGAGTTTCGAAATATCGCCATGACAACCAAATCTCAACAAAATCACAGCTAGCCATTCTTTTGGCAACATAAATAGGAATATATACCAGAAGGATTAAATGGCTGTTATAGTACACAAGGCATGTCAAATGAACCACATGGATATGTAACAGCGAGGACAAATGGTTTGTTTCGGGTTCTAGTCAAGTCAAGGTGATACTCCTTACCTTGACAAACTGTCAATATTGCACAATAACAGAAGTCATATTTTCATGCATCTTTCCAAGCGTTTATGTTGCAAACATTGGCATTTGTTTATTTCTGTTTTTATGGTTCTCTTAAAGCCAGACCACAAGCAGTTCCAGGATTATCTCCTCTGGAGCTTAACCTGATCCTGTGTTTGTTTGGCCCTTGTTTGGCTACCTTTCATCCTCAGTAATATCCACAAGCACCAGTACAGGAAACCAATACTGGTTGTTCTATTACACACACACACACGTACAGTAGACATATCTGTGTATATATATATATGTGGTAAGACACAGTCTTACCACTAGGAGTGCTGCAGCTTTGCACATGGTTGAGTTCTTATAGTCTCACCAGACAGATGTGTGGGCCTACTGCTGACCTACAAAATGAGACACACGTGTATTTACATCAAATCATTTATTCTTTATCAACATACACTCCTGAGATATAACAGAAAAGTAATTAAATATCTTACAGATGTGGCCAGGTGTTAAGTAACGGGATAGGATAGGAATCCATATCGTGGCATCCCCAGAGATTCAGAGGCTTCCCAGTCCTCCCAACACCAGGGACAGAAGCCCATGTTGCCTCATGGCCTGGTTGTAGGTGGTTATAGGAATGTTTCCCACTCGCTGCACAACTGATGAGCCGGCTGTGGCCCATCCGCTAATCAGCGCCCCTCTCCACACAAATGGTGCTGACAGGGCTCAGGGGGAGAGAGTGCCTCAAGCCAGAAGGAGAGAGAGGACGAGAGCCAGTCACCGACACGAATACCCACATAGCTTATGACTTGAACAGTTGTATTTTATGGGCTTCATGCAGAGCAGCCGACACGGATTGAGCGAGGCTCTCTGGAAGAATGTTATGGGGGTTTGCTAGGTCAATTGAACTCATTTCTGGTCTCTTAGTGGTTTGAATCTCTGTGGTTGCCACGATAAACAACACATTTCAAGTTTGCCATCTACACAATGACCTATTGAGGATAAATGTTTGCAGGTGTAACAAAACATTTCGCATAGTAAACTTGGGAGACTGCAAAACTCACAACAGAAGAAAGAGAAGACATTCCTCCTCCAGTTGCAGGACGGTCCGATGTGTTTGTCACAGTTTAGGTGGGTCATGACCCTCACACACACTGGTTAAGAGCGAGAGAGAGAGAGAGAGAGAGAGAGAGAGAGAGAGAGAGAGAGAGAGAGAGAGAGAGAGAGAGAGAGAGAGAGAGAGAGAGAGGGAGAGAGAGAAAGAGAGAGAGAGAGAGAGAGAGAGAGAGAGAGAGAGGGAGAGACAGAGAGAGAGAGAGACAGAGAGGTTGTGTGGGCTGTATTATATCAGTACCTACCGAAAGCAGTCACCAAGACAAATGATTTGTTACTGAAAAGAGATGCAAAGGAACACTAGGCTTTGGTGTGGGGTGGAGGTTTGTGAACACGTGTGGGTGCTTGAGTCTCACGTGTAGGCCCTCCAAAACAGCCTTGTCTCATTTGGGGACAAGCCCCCCATCCATCCCCCCCCCCCCCCGACCCCCCCCCCCCCCCCCCTCCACCCCCGTTCTACCACCGATGTTAAGTGGGTGACCTTTTCTCTCGGCTAATCCACACCAAAAAGCCCTAATTACTGCTGCTGCTTCACGAGCCTGGCCAGGCCCAATAATCAATACAGCCGATCGCCCTGAGGATCGCCCCCGTCACACATTGAGCTCGTGTCACACGCGTGTGCGCGAGCCGTGGCTATGTATATGTGTCTCTGTTTGCGTGAGTGTGATAAATGAAGCCGGATGCACATATGACTTTGTGTGAGAAACGTGTCCTAATGCACAAGATGTACAAGAAGGTTTGTATTGACACAACAGTAGCATGGAGGAGAACAGCCACAGGATGACGGAGACACAGGAAGAGAGACGGCACAAGCGACAAACCCAGGACAGTACCCCCCCCCTCCTCCTCCCTCCTCCTTCTGAATGTTGTGACACCAGTTGACCTTATTGAGTTGCTGTTGTATAAAGAGGCCCTGATTAGAATACCTTGCTTTTAACCTTTAACGGAGTGACGCGCCTCTCTGAAAATAAGTAGAAAAAAAACGATTGGTTTATGCAGAAGGGGAAATTAATCCTGTCGTTATTTGGTTGAACAGGGGGCATCTCCGTTTGTGTGTGCTTGGCAGGACAGTACATAAGGTTGGTGGGTTGGTTGGACAGGTTGCTTGTGAATGTTCAGGTGCAAAGCTTTGGGGTGACATTGTACAGGTCCATGCCTCAAATGCTACGTCTCTTACTCATATGCTTTAAGTATATACAGGTTGTTTGTGTATGTGTGTGTATGCGGGTGTGTGTGTGTGATGATGGTGTTGACATATACATTGGCCTTTGCTTTAGGGTATAACCGAATAACAGTTCACAGATTTCTTTCAGCAATTCTTCTCTCTCTTTCTTTCTCTTTAATTATAAGCTATTTTTCTCACACAAACTACAGTCAGCACTTTCCCCTGAGGGCACATCCACACCTGCCGGTCTATCTTTAGAACTGCCCCTGGAATAACTGAACATTTTCAAATTTTGAAAATTTCAAAATTTCAAATACCACATTTCAACCATGATGGTAGAATTGAGTCTGGAGAAGTAGCCGAAGTAGCAGTGAATCTATGTGTAACTTTACAGTGAGGGAGCAGTTACAGAGCACAACATCTGTGTCCACCCATTTAACAACGGGTTTCAAATCTGTGACTGTGTGCTTTAGGTCTTCTCTGAATTACCCAGTAGTGAGTATGACTGAGGAGACCTGTGCCTTATGAGGAGTAACAAGCAATATTGACAAACTATGGACTAAGTCATCAATGGTCGGATGAGATCATCAAGCTTGGTCAAACCCTTGTGACATCGTTGACTATTGAACTCCAACCCGAGTGTTCATGACCTGATCAGCAACGGTCACCTGTCCCTATTGACTTCCAGTCCAGCACAAGTATTATCAAAGCATGAGGCCTGATCAACAAAATAGTACTTGGACAATAATGCAAAACACACGTAAGCTTATAATACATACTCTACAGTGTGTGTGATATGTGTGTGTTCATGCCTGTAAGGTGTGTGAACATGGACTGAAGACATGCAGCCCAAGAGAGCTGCCCCAGTCAGCCAGCCCGCTGAGTGAAAGACTGTGGTAATGTTTAGTTTCGGGGGAGTCTGGGGTGGGTGGTGAGGGGTGATGGGGTGAACAGGAGGATGGGCGGTGAGAGAGGGAGAGGGGGCCTGGGGGAATGAATGGGGCCTGGTGAGAGGAAAGGAGTGAGGGATGGACAGCACACAGACCAGACTTCATGGGGGTGAAATAGAGAGGAAAGTGGGGTTGGGGTTGGAGGGAGGGAGGGAGGGAGGGAGGAAGGGGGGGGAAGATGGAGGGATGAAAGGTCCGAGCGGGGCGGAGGAGAGGAGAGGTTCCCCGGTCCTCGTCACTCAGCCGTCTGTCTCTGACACCTGAACCTCCGCTGACCGGGTCGTGACTGGCTCCCTGGCGTGGAGTAGACCATAGAGAGGGTCTGACCTCTGACCTCTCACCTCCCCGTCACCATCACAGCCCTCCGCCCTCCTCCCTCCGCGCCTGCCAGCTCCTCCTCCTTCTGAAACTCTGTGATCAAACCATAAGGAAGGAAGGCAACACAAAACGACTGCCAGAAAATGTTAGTCCACAGATATTATAGAAAAATCTGATAAAAAGGAGAAAGATATGAACACACATGCTAACACGCATTTTTTCACATAAACACACACAGAACCTGCACATCAAGATTTGTGTCTAACACATGTCTAACACATCCATACAGCATTGATGTTGCCTAAGGAACACCATGTCATTCATGTGGTGTGCGTGTGTCCCTGAGGTTGGAGCCCTAATCCCAGAATCGGGACAAACACACACACACACACACTCAAGCACTGTGTGCGTGTCTCCCTTGAGATGTGGGATTAATCCCAGGTTTACATTGTTAGGACAACAGGGCTAATCTTGCTAACAGGGTGTTTATCTAGAAGCTGGGGGTACTGAATCCCTAACACGACAGTATTGACCCAGAGACAGAGAGAATCAGAGGACACAGGGAGAGGAAGGATAGAGCTGCATACTATTGCTGGGTGAGAGCGGAGTGAGAGAGACGGGACAGAGTTAAGATGAGGAAGGAAAGAAGGTGAGTTAGATGGACAGAGAGACAGAGGGAGAGAGAAGAGAGAGGAATAAAAGATAGTCTCAGGTATGCAAATCAATGTGACAACGTTTATGCCTGAGTGCACACAAGCTGTCCCCTCGGACTATACGAGAGGCTAAATAACTGAGCGCACACACGCACACACTCGCACAAACACACAAACGACACACACACATACAAAAGAAACACAGAAAAAGGAGGGTAAGAAAGACATTATCTTATCAGACCTATAAAACACTTTAGTTAATAGTGTGCATCAAACATGTCCTTTATTGTAATGCAACCTTCACCCACATAGGGGTAGGATATACAAGTGTATACCCAGTGGTCAGACAGGAAACTCCAGAAAGAACATTAAAACAAAAAGCTGACTTCAGCCTTCTCCCTTTTTCTCACACACACCTAACCCACTGACCTCTAACAGTCAAACTCACTGCCTCTCACGGCCCCTTGTAAGTACACACACACCCATCCACACACCCACACACACATCAGACACACACACATACACACAGCCGTGTGCTTAATCCCGAGAGGGCACTAACTCCAGTGGCAAACTGCCACCTCAGTATCGGCCGGCATCTCGCGCTGCCTGTCAGAATATTGCGCTCGCCGGCGTTAACTCTCTGATCGGGATATCGGCTGTGGCGGCCGTTAGCATGCACGGCAGGGCCAAGGGACGCTCCCAGAGCCAAATGCCAGTCTATAGATCGGAGAGGGAGACTAAAGATCACATCATCGTCTAGGCGGACACTGGTGACACCGGACAACAGACAGGGGGGTGGAGGGAGGCGAATGATCCCTGCCAGGACACAACGTTATAGACAGGCGCGGTCATTACGACACACACACACACACAGACACACACACACACACGTACAACCTCGGACACCGACGTTATAGACAAGCGCTGTCATTAAGAGGGTCCCTACGGGCCTCGAATGATAAGGAGCAGGGGGGAGGAGGGGGAGGAGAGGACAGGGGGATGAGGAGAGGACGGGGGGACGAGGAGAGGAGGATGAGGAAGGGGAGGTGACAGTCCAGCTGTCTTCAAGTGAACGGGTGGACTTGGAGAGGTCAAAATCCTTCAGGTACACGCCAACAGTGTGTCGATTGTAGAGTCGGATACACACTTCCGTGTTTGGTTTCATCGCACACAGACGGCAGCTCGAAGCTGGCACGACTCTCACACACACATTGTGTTTCAGTAGTCTCTGATTAATGTTGTCTGTGATGGATTTAGCACCAACACTGAGAGAAGAGACAAGTCACACTGTGCCTGGTGTGAGGGATAGCCAATGCACCACATGGGAAACAAATGCTTGGAATGTTCTCCAGATGTTTCACTGCTAGAAATGTAGCAAACGAACCCGACTCAGTTTGATCCATCTCGAGATCTATACTTCAGCAGTTCAATTATCCCAAGCAACCTAAATAAACTGCATTCCGACAATGACAGTATAAGCAAAGAATTCTTGACACAAATGACTTGAATGACACTAAGCCACAGACTGGAGGGACAGGCACCAGTTATCTCTGCATAGTTTCTCTCTCACACACTGGGCTGCCGCCCAAGGGAGAGTTACTACAAACGAGAGGCTTAGAGTTACACTAAAACCTCCCACCTGTCACTGATATATTACTTACACTGACACGTGTAGGTGGCAGAATAAACAATGGTTATTACTCACAAACTTCTGTATGTTCTTTTCCATGATGTTCTTTCAAACGTACAAGTACAGCTGAAAAAAATGCCATTCCGGATGTTTCTTGAAGTAGAATAACAGTTATCATTGATCAAATAATAATTATGTTTTGGATATGGTAATGCAACTCATGCATTTGCTTTAATAACTTTCATATTTCCAATAGGTGAGGTCTTATTTTAGTGACCAGACTTACTCATATGATGCAATCGAAAGCAAGTATTAGTAGCAGTAACTTTCACCACCTAAACTCAAGCCCTGCATCCCAAATTGCACTTATTCCTTTTCCCTTCAGTACGTACTGTAGCTGCCCTTTCAAAGTCTGTACTGTTGCATACAGTGTGCATACAATTGGGACGTACTACTTCATCATTCCAGTGTGCCTTGAATATAGACGCTCATTCTCAGTCATCTGTCACAGTTTGTTGCGCAAAAATTTAACATGGTTGAAAAATCGTTTGGTGTTACATTTTTTACCTTGAAAAAAATGCTATCAGTCGAGCTAGTCAGAGACACCCATAGTTCTGTTGAAGGGCAACCAGGAGAGTTGTGCTGTTGTTACTTTGTATGTGGTTCAGTGGATGTGACATACCTTCGGCTGTGCAGAGGATTTTGGTTCAGAATAGCCAGAAAAGTATGCTGGCTTGTACTAGGACATTCTTGTATTTTTGGCATACTGCAGTTGACATACTACGTATTGGGACATGCAAAATATTTTTCTGACATTCTACATTATATTGTAGTATTGGTACTGAGAAGCATGCCAACTATTGTAAGAAGGTCCCAGGGCTACCAAGTACTGACGGGCGCCCTGCCAAGCTACAACATGTACCGTCCCAATCATTTTCCCATCCTCCTCCTGTGCTAAACCACCTGTCAAAGCAACAGTAAAGTATCAAAGAGGACTAAGGCTCAAAAGTCTGTCAGTTAACACACAAATTGGTCCCTAATCACAGACATATTGTGTTTCCATTGCGCTTGTGTCACAATGCACATGAGGTCCATTCCTCTTGTGAAGAGATAGACTGACAGGTCAAGCTCTGGTACTGTTCCGAGGTAAAAACAGTGTCAGGTGAGCTCAAACGATCCGACAATCGCCATCGCATCCCCTCAAGGCAAGACCAAACGCTCACAGAACTCTCTGACATGGAGATGTTTAATCTGAGGTGCTGAAACCTAGCTGTCCCCTAAGGATGTGTGTGTGTGTGTGTGTGTGCGCACGTGTGACTACTGTTTTCTTTCAGACTCTCTCAGTCCAACATTTAAGCAATGATTTCCTTGAGGGCTTTTTCACGGAGTGTGACATACCTGTCAAGTTTCCACAGCAGTTGGGAAATAGACACTCGGGTGTGCTGCTGAAACCAGAGTGTTGCAGTGTTCCAATCATTGTAAACCATTTACACTGTAATAGGGCTCTAATGCATGTCTTAGCAAGCCTGATAACCAACTGTCATTATTCCGTACAAAACACACCTATAAGACAATTGCACAATCGTTAAAAACTTCTACGAGGTGCCGAGCAGTGAATCTTGATGTATGGCAGACTTGTATGTGTGTGTATGTGTGAGTGAGAGGGTGGATTGAGGCAGGCAGGGGTGGGGGTGAATTTTGTGTGGCGTAGGAGGATCTGCCTGTCTGTCAGGTGTTGGTACTCACATTAGTCACATACAAACAAAGCATTTTGGGAAGCGACGATAGGCAACACAAAGAGAGTGTCCAGACTCTACTCAGCACCACAGATACCCGATCCCCTCTGTGTGAGTATATGTGTGTGTGTGTAGGTGTGTATTTGTGTGTGTGTTTGCGTGGGTGTGTGTAAGTGTTTGTAGTGTGTGTGTGTGCGTGTGTGTGTGTGTTTGTGTGGGGTGGGGAGAGGATGACGCCTCATTGGCTACCATGGTGGGGTCAACTTTAGGTCGGGACATTTGTGATGGATGGACCTTTCTGAATCTATTCCAGTGGCCCTCTTCTTTCTCTTTATCTCTCTTTCTCACTCCCTCTCCCTCCTTCTCTCCCTTCACCTCTTTTTCTCCCACTCTCATTCTCTTTTCATAAGACTCTTGTTTTTTCCACAATTTCATTTTCTTACATGCCAAGCAATATTCTTTTCTTTTGATTTCTTTTCCTTTCTGCCTGTTGTTTTTCTTATTCCAAATGGGCTTCAAGCTGTTTCTCGTCTCATCCTTTTTTAATCTCTCTTCATTTCTGATACTTTCCCTGCATTAAAGTTAACTCTAATAGTAGTCAATACGTAATACTCTTTCCTCCACAATCCTGCATGACACTTCTGCACCCCACCCTCCTCCTCTCTCACTATGACATCCTCGTCCAGGTAGGCTTGGCCTCAGATATTTAACAAACGTGTGTTTGTTACCCTACCCTACTACTTTTTTCTCTGTTCTCCAATACCTCAATTCTGTGTGGACCAAAGGAAAATACAGCACTGACGGAGGAAATATCTTAATCTTCTCAGAGTAAGACCTGACTATCTTCTGAAAATATTCAGAAATGTGAAAATGAATCATGATGATCTGTATTGTAATCTGTGTCTAGGTAGAGTTTCTGAAGTATTATTCTTACAAGAAAAAACTTAACGATTTCTCAAAGCATTTCCTGCCCAAGTGCAGAACATTGACAGGGAGCAACAAGATGATGACATCTCTCTTTTTTTCTCTTTATTTTCCTCCATCTTACTTGCAATCCCTCCATTGGCACCCGGAGACACGTATCTGTCGATGAAGGAATTCATTTTGGCAGCCAATCAAATGGGAGGGTCAATTGACTGCTGACGTGTGGATAACTAGACTATCTTGATGAGTGAGTTCTGTCTGTCTGCCACTGTCTGTCTGTCTGTCTGTCTGTCTGCCCCTGTCTGTCTGTCTGACTGACTGATTGACTGACAAACATCTGGCAAGGCCAGATGTTTGGAGAGATGGAATGAAACCCTGAGACATAATCACTCAGACCATCAGAGTTGAATGCCTAAAACCCAAACCATTACCACAAGAAAACAAGGTTTATAAGAAAGCATACCCTGTTGCAGACCTATGGACATTTTTCACATGAACCGTGGGCATAAATAGCTGCTGACATTTTCATGAAGCAATCTGTGCAGCACAATACTACAACTGCCTCATGTCAACATGGCCGTTGTCGACTTAGCAACACAGAGATATGACATCACGTTGTCTCTGTCTGACTTTCTATTGGCTTGCTTGTGCTGCCTTTTGTTTTTGTGAGGTGTGAGTGTGTGATGTGTGTGTGAGCGTGTGTGTGTATGTGTGTGTGTGGGGGGGGGATATGACTCACCCTACTTTCTGTGGGCTATCACTGGTATTTCAGATAACAGCACTACGATCTCTTCTCCTTTTTTTCCTTTGTCTTTCTCTCACGCTGTCTCTTTCCTCTCTGTGAGAGCTCACGGTCCATTCCACTGACTCTGGTATGTCTGTTCCACATTTGTATGTCTGAAATAGGGCCCTGTTTGGCTTTGCTTTCTTTTTTTCGTTCTCTCCCACACTTTCTCTCTTTATGTATTTTTTCTCTCGTTCACACACACTGACATGTCTGTCTCTGTGAAGGTTTCATGGTTAGGTTCTCTGAGACATAATTCTAACCCCAACCCCTCCACACACACACACACACACTGAACAAGTGTGTATGTTAGGACGAGTTAATACAATTTCTGAAATTTGATTTTTGACATAGGTTTATAATGTGATTGAGTTAAAACCGCAAAACCACAAAATCCTGCTCCATACTTTAACTCTAACCCAAGGACAAAAGAGTGTGAGGAAAAAAACATCTTACGTCACCAACCACAACTGTCCACTGCAATTGGCTGAGTAGTGACTAAAACAGATTCAAACAATCTCTCTTTCTAAAGGCCAGGAATCTAACACAGAGGAGAATAGCAGTTTATACATGATGCTCAAAGAGGTGCTGGACAAATCTGTTCACTTAGTCATTTAGCAGACGCTCTTATCCAGAGCTGTTCCCCACCAGACCACACAACAGGTCCACAATGACTTCCTCATGTGAGCCTCACTCAATCATTCTTGTGAAGTAAACATTTAGGGAAAAGCACCAAGAAGAAAATGAAAAAGTCCACATTGGAAAAGAGGTAAAAGGGAGTTAGACGCTTGAAAATAGATCTCTTGATTTTGATTATTTGTACCAAACTGCAAAGCACTAAAATGTTCTGCTGAGGAGCATTGACTCCTCAGCTTCCATCATGTCACTAGGACTTACAGTCGGCTTTTAACCGAATAAGGTTCCATTTGTGGAAATTGTATTATTTGATGTAATTCAGTAAAATTACATGAACTAAAAACTAAATGCATATGTTGAAAGAAGCAAAGAATAACAAATGTATGTAATAAACCCATGGTCTAAAAATCTAAAAATATCAAATGTAAACTAAAACGTTAAACTTCATAGTTTATAATTGTTGTTAAATTGTATTTCCTATTTATTCAGGCCTAAATGATCAATAATTTTTTACAAAGAGCTCAAAGAGTTCAGATCTAATCAGGGCTCTATTGTGATAAAATCAACGTATATTGCTATTACTATTTGCTTTAAGCTACCAATAAAATGCATTTGGTGTTATGCCTTCACAAATGCAAGTTTAGACTAGTTTACATTCCAATATTGCTGAGCACGACCCCAACCTCCCCCCCCCCCCCCCCTTCGAAATAGTGTATTTTAATGCAACTGAAAGTTTTGTCGATATACAAACAAAGATTACATGCAGAATTTATCTAAAATATTTTGAAGGGATATTGGTTTCTGTTATTTACAAATTTTTGAAGAGTAAAGTTGCATGGGTTTCGTCATCCAGACCGGACCAGGACTAATTGTCTCTTATATTCTTGGACGTATATGATAAAGCTTTTCTCTATTTAATAGTCTGCGTCACCTCCTTAACTGAAAGCTTTGAAAGTATATTCCTCCTTTAAGAGGCCCTAATGGTTTACGTCAGACATCTGTCTTCGAACAATGTTTATTCCCTAACCTAATTGAAACCATGAATTGCAAAAACACATCAGAATATGGCCGTTGAAGAACTAAATCGTCTTGATCGTCCTTTTTAAAATGTTGAGGTCATTCAAGCATTTTAAGGTGACAGTATGTTGCTTTACAAACACACTTTTGGAGCTATATTGTAATGTTTGCCCATTTTGGTCTGTAAGCTGTTGTTTTGGCGAGGCTGCTGTGACAACAAACTCAGAGAGAAACGTTGTCCACGCGGGATGACCCTGCCGTTGCTTTTGAGGCTCCCGATGCCAATATAGGAAAGAAGCCATGTTTCTGATTCGATCAGTCGAGTCGAGTCGCTGTTGCTCACTTACTTTTACGGGTTTTCAGTGCTATAGCTTTAATAAAAATACAAAGCACGTGGAGTCAAAGGCAATGTTAGGTCAAAACATTGACAGTTTACCGGCACAAAAATTATTATTTCGTGAAAGGGCCCTTCATTTCCAAAACACATTGAATATCTGAATAAATGTACAGACTTTAGATGCACATTAGGTGCAACTTGGTAGCAGATAAATGTAAATTTACAAACTCGGTGTTTGCAAAACAATTAACCAAGACTTTGTATTGTAGGTCTAATATTGACAAATGTAGATACATTTTCTTATAGGGTATAGCTGTCATAGGCCTATTGCCTCGACATTCCCAGTTCAAGCTGTACTTGGATTCCGATTAAAATACTGGGAATATAATAGCAAATGGAATATAGGCCATGTTGAATAATACAAAGGGTGATAGAGATTGTTTGTGTCCACAAAATTGTTTGAACTGTCAAATACAAACGAACTCGGCCGAATCAAACTTGCTTTGACGTAGCCCTTATGAAACTATATGTAATATTTGCAAATAACCTCGAATGGTTGAAATGTAATACACATTTAATAAAAAATAAATATCTTGGTCTATCGTGTGCCTTTTACATCATTTGAGATTCAACAGGCCCAAACACCTAATCGCGTTAATTATTTCGTGCTCACGAGCCCTGCGTCAGCAACCCAAACCGGAACTTAAACCCTACATTGTGAAGTAAAAAACCATTAAGAACCACAGGCTTTAATTTAGGCCAGTGTTGAAGTGTGTAGAATGGAACTAAATGAGTTGCACACACTGTACATTCCTTATCTGTAACCCTGTAGCTATTAGGCTTCGTTACATCTAAATCTTTTTGCTATTTATCCTATTAATCTAATCATTTACCTTATGCTTATTACATTTGTTGAAACACATTTTTTATGTAGCTACCATAAATTTACGTATTTTGCATTGGCTACAAATAGCCTAATCAATTCGACTCTTTGAAACTTTCTGTTGACAAATCTGTAGGCTATATTCCATGGATAAAGCAAGGATTTATCTGACAAACACTGGTTCTAGGTAAAGGTTTGACACAAAACACCAAGCACCTTACAAGTCTGTGTACATAGAAGAATATTTACACTGATACAACTAGATTGAACAATGAGGGTAAACTGGGGGTTTAGTTCTGCAGAGGTTACTCGTTAATTACCACGAAAGTCAAAGTCGACATTGAACCACAATCTTTGAAGACTTTGGGCAGGAATAGAAACAGATGAAAAAAAGAGATTCTAGTCAATTTAAAGATTCATAAAATAAGTAAAAACAGCATAACTTACGTACACTGTCCCGTGACACTGCTGTTGCATTGAACAACTGTCCGGAAATGCGAGCGAGCAGACCCGGGTTACAATAACAGCCAGCGCAGGTGGATCCAAGGTAAAAGTAGGTCATTAATCACTGGATCTCAGTCTCGCGTTTCCTTTCATGGTAATGTTGAGACGAATCCTGTGCACGAGGAATAAAACATAAAAGACAAATAGGCAGTGAAACGTTTTTTGGGGGGTGAAAGGGCCTATATCAGCAGTTTAAGAAGCAGTGTGGAAGGAGAGATTGAATCACAGTCAAGGTCATGATCCTTGAATGTAACTTTGGAAGGTAGATTAGAGGTTCGAGCATCACAGTAGGCTATTTCAGTCGTAAGCATTAGCTCATAATATTTTCTATTATGTAGTTCATGCAACAATAGGGATCACAATAAAATAGAAAGACACATGCATGGGCCTACATGTAGCGCTGCATGTTAAGGGGAGATATGCCTATGACAGAATAGGTTACAGTGACATGGGGTGTAAGAGATGCGTTGACATAAAGTTATCACGGGGTGGAAATTCTGGGATCTTTCTGATTGTCTCTGCTCAGGAAGACCTGGTCAGGTGGGGATGACACCTCGACGTTCCTTGAGGCGCTTGACACCGACACTGACATGAAGAGGGCGGCTCTTACTTGCCAATAACCTGCCCTGGAGGTTTTAGTCAATGGCTTTCTTTTTTGTCCTTTCAATTAGCCAATGACTCGATAAGGTTGTCATCGCGAATGACGCTCTCATCCCTTCCGTGGATAAACATACCTTTATTATGCCAATAATGTTCTACCCCTTGGGACTGGAGTACACACGGCTGCATACATTGGCAGCCTTTGTCCTGCTATGCGTAAAGTATGCTCATGTGGTTGTATCCAGTTATTATGCCGTTAAAACAAAGGCTTGTAGTCTACTTGTTCACACATAGGCCTAGTTTACATTATAAATGTACATGCTGTTCATAGCCCACGTAAATCTAGTTATTCTCAAATGGCGTTTACAACCGTCCCATCTACGGATGATCCCGACGAAATCGAGAAATATAGGCCTATGGCACAGAAATAAGCATGCTTCTCTCTGTTTCAGTTTACTCTTCATATTTTACTTGGCATTTGCCTCTCATAACGTATAAAAGCAATCTAGGTCTCTCCTCTGATGTGGCCCAAAACTTCATGACGAATCAAATGACTTGTTGAGGCAGGCTCCCCGGACACTTGCACCACAATAAGAATGTACATGCTCAGGTCTCACAGAGGCAAAAGCACTTTAATACATATAATTTGACCCGTAAACATCGCGCAAAAAAAACACTTTATATGTGCTCAAAATTTGATTAAATAGTAACAGACAGAAGCTTACCACAGTAGGTTACATGTCATCGGTCGCTCCACACTGATAAAACTCAGCGTCCACTCATACATAAAAGTGTTCAGCATCATGCAAACCTTACACAATACACTCAGATTGACACTCGCGACGGTATACAAACACAAATGGGAAACACACGATTGAACACGACGGATTTCCTTAAAAGGATTGACGAACACACGAGTTACTTCAGCTGATCGTGGTGGTAAAATGTATTTTTCAGTGCAGCCAATTTGTCTACGTCAGTATTGCACACAAAACAGTGACCCATGTCACACAATATATTGATGCTTATGAGTCATTCGTTTATTTGTGCAGCTCTGTAGAGAAACAGCATCAGATATATGAGGTATCACTGTGCACCATGACAATGTGGATGTGGAGGAAATCTAAACAACTGAAACCACATTCTGGCTATAGTTGTCCTTGTACTTGGCTTTTTAAAAACAACATAAATTGACCACGTAGTCCCTTCTAACGTCCAAAATAGTGCATTAGTCATCCCATGACTAGGTTTGTTGAACCAAATCAGTAAATGACTTACAGCCTGATATGGTAGGACCGCATCTTTGGTATATTCAGGCCGGTTTTATATCGACAAATAGGGCT
This sequence comes from Hypomesus transpacificus, assembly GCF_021917145.1. NCBI lineage: Eukaryota > Metazoa > Chordata > Actinopteri > Osmeriformes > Osmeridae > Hypomesus > Hypomesus transpacificus. The sequence goes on from NC_061063.1 coordinate 7,721,027, forward strand.
CTTTAGCTGGAGGAATATGGGTCTGCCCCAGAGGAAGTCGTTGATGCGGCAGGAGACGGAGTGCATGGGGTAGAGAGGGACTTCTCTGACCCCGCGTCATCTGTTTTTTCGCTATCACCCGGGTCGGATGCAGGGGCTTTGGTTGGCAACAACCCTTCCTTCTCACGCTTCTTTTGTTTCATTCGACGGTTCTGGAACCAGATTTTGACCTGAGTCTCGTTGAGTTGCAGTGCTGCAGCTATTTCCACGCGCCGGGCGCGGGTCAGGTACTTGTTGAAGTGGAACTCCTTCTCGAGCTCTGTTAGCTGCTTGGTGGTAAAGTTGGTCCTGACAGTGTTCGGCTGACCCCCAAAGCCGTACTCCCCTGACCGTCCTGTGGAAAGAATAATGACATGGTTATATAAAGAAAATGTGGTTCCTAATAGGTCACTACAAGTATACTGTCTCTCAGTTTACATTCGAGATATTGTAACAATCAAAAGTAATGTTCACAGTTCTAAGAACACCTGACTGTCTAAAGTCACTTCACCTGCAACACTTTTACGCATCAGATTCTTACCTCAGATTAAGAGACAATTGGCGTGAGAGTGGAATCCTATCATGAAACAGTAGTGTACCCACATCCCTTAACACTGGGACCACCAGGAATCAAGTAGCCCCTTGCCACACCGGTCTGCCATACCACTATATATAATTTAACTCTTAGTGTTCAAAATAACCAACATACTTAAACAGAGATGTTAGATTAATCATTCGAATGTGCATGTATTATGTGCTTTATTAATTAGTTTTACAAGCTTATAGTGAGTTAACACGTGTATAGAAAACGCAGGTGGGGCAGCCTGAGCCATGAAGCAAACCGCTACATGAAACTATGTGTTATTTTTAAACATGGCCTGGCATATCTGAATCATAAATCCAGATTCAAAGACATGTAGCTATGTTGAAATACTACTTTAACATGTAAACTTACTTATATGGTATTAATCACAAGGGTCTTTACTGTCACAGTTACGGAGGTGGCTGTGGGGTTATCCTCAGCAAAATACTAATAGGATGGTAGCATTTATTCAAAAAGTTATTGGCTTTTTACACCAAACATTCTGTTAGTCCGCTCAGGCGTTCCAAGTATTAACACAGGCCTGTCTCAATGCAACAGTTTGGCCAACTGTACGGCTTCGGACGTGCCGCCCTTTTCGACAATTATATGGCTAGCGTCGAATGAAGGCCACCTTACATGTGCTATGGTAACACTTCTTCTCTTTGCACCTACCTGTCTTGGGAGGGTTTCTCTTAACTTTCATCCAATCGAAGGTCTGTGCAGAGGACGCTGCCTCGGACAGGGGTGAACAGCACGCGTCCAGGTGGGTCGTGTGCAGTGGGGACAGCGGGTTCGAGCACCCTGTAAAAGGGGCAAGGTTTGCCTGCTCGTGCCCGCCCCCGTAAGTGGCGTGTGAGTACTGGAGCTGACCTAAAGACGCGCCCCCGTAACCTTGACGATGCTGTGGAACCATTGAAGAAGAGATGTTTCCGGAGTACACTAACGGGGCGCACTGAGGGAACCCCGCAGATTCCACTTCATGGTTTAGCGCGTAATGATTATAGCTAGTACAGAAACCTTGGGGCCCGTATCCTGAGGCACAGGTCGGGTGAGCCCCATATGCAATACTTAAAGATCCGGGTGTGGACTGGTAGGATCCGGGCTGTTGAGGGAGGCCATCAGGGGAAGCCCTGCTTGGCATAAAGCGATCATCCCCACTGCAATTATTAACAGTAACAGCACACGACTGGAAAGTAGTAATTCCGTGGTCAGAGTGGAAAGCCCTGACAGAGCATGAGCCGCCGTCGCCGCTCATCACCGAGTAATCTAAGAAGCTGCTCATTATAGCATCGTCTCTGTGGAACTGAGGGACCGTCCAAAGCAGGCCCCTTGTGATGACTCTCCTCTCTCTCACCCTGGGTGACCGTGCCAACCTTTACCGAGTCACTCTGTTATCAGATGAGGGAGGGGGACACTAAGGGACAATATCAATGAACAGTTGCGGTCACGTGGGCCCGGGTCAGCCAGTGAGGTGTTTGTTCTGATCCCCTTAGCGGTGACAGATCGGTGTTTGAGTGGGTATTTAAATTCCGAGCGCTCGTCGATCAAGGTGACGCGTGTGTGTGCTAATGTATTGGTCGAGCAAACAATGAGCTGAGAAGCAGACGGCAGTGGACGGCCATGAGGTCGCATGGAGAGCTGAGATAGCCAAACAGGCACCATATAACACCAGCTTGGATGTCTACGGGGTACAACGTTTTACACTCGACACTAGAACAATCCTCACCGTTGACCAGGTACGGTTGTCTTTTGGAGGTGTGTAGCCTTTGTATGTATGTATGTTTGTATACATGTATGTATATGTATCTATGTCTGTCTGTCGGTTTGTGTGTGGCGGGGGGGGGGGGTGGACTATCCACCTCATTGCTTTCTTTGGGTAACTATATAGTTGTACATCGTGGACAGTGATCCTGCTGCTAGGCGGCACATGCGTGCGGAAGCAGCTACTTAAGGGGAGGTGACAGGTGAACTTGAATTACTGGCTAACTACGTCACGGACGCGGCTGGTTATGTCCATCATCTCATCATATACATCTTTTGTAGAAATGTATGTTAGGAATTGCGCTGTCAATAGGCATCTGAATATTGATCTGACTGGCCTACTATTGATGATAGATAGGTATAGGCTACATGTCTGTCTACATAGTTAAGGCTAGCCAAAGTGCGCATTCACTCTCATTTGCTACTTCATAAGGAATGTGAGGTTTTGGTGGCTTCTGTTAATTTTGTTTCTAATCACAGTAGGCTACTAATCTACCAAAACAAATATTTGGGAAGATACGGTGTGACCTGCTGTGCCATGGCGGATCTAAAATACGTCTGTCACCGTCAGCATCCAACCGGAAAACGGCTTCTGATTTCCGAACCCCCCCTCCCCACACACACACACACACACACACAGATTCACACGTATACACACACGTATTTGTGAAGTTTCAGTAACCGAATCCAGAGGTTGTAATCCTGTCAATTGTGATGAAAGTTTACTGATTTTTACGATTTACATATATAATTGTTGGATTAGGCTGCAGGTTTGCAGCTGTCATTGCATTTATTAGGCCTAAATATCAATTAAAACATTTGTCAATATTTTGAACTCCACATTCAGAACACAAGTGTGTGAATATTTTTGGTAGGCCTGAAAATGTCAACATAGACCTTTAAGTTTTGTCTTTCACAGCTCTCATGTGTTTTTTTATTTTTACTTCAAATTCAGCTCGCTCGAGTGTGATTATTGTATACATGTGAAAATGAAAACACACACATTTTGTTCTACAAATGCTGACATCTCATTCTACAAGTTCTCAGATCAAGTATATAACCTCTGGCCTTTCACAACAAAAGTGGAACCAGCGATGAGAAGGAAATGTAGGATTGGCGCCCCTATTGGATGAAAAGAGCAATTCCGGGTATTTACATGCAGGAGTAGAGTCAGCCTACCTTCCTGCATAATGCTAATTTAAACATACTGGGCTGTCTTTGGTCCACTGACATTACCACTAGGCCCCATATCCCCCCAGCCAACCCCCGTTCTTGTCCCATCCTCTTTTGACAGCTTTCCTTTCCCACAATGCATAGTGCGTGGGCGCAGATAGTCCCCTAGCTGTCGAAACTTTGCCGGGCTGTGAAACTTCTCCAGTGGTCTTTGTGCGTGGTCGAAATGTATAGGAAGAGAAAAGATGCATTGTCTCGGAATTATTTTGTTACATTATCTTTAGAGAGGAACGATTAACGTACAAACTTTAACTGTACAAAAATAGATAGGCCTATAAGCTATACGCATAAATATATAACATCCATACGTAGAAGCATGACACAATCGAGTGCTCAGCTAAAATACTACCAAATTAGTAATTGTCTAAGTTCCACCTCATACACTTTCTAGGTCTAGTAGGTACACTTTCCTACAATTTCTAAAACGTGGCAGTTGACTACATTTTTGAATGGATTCCTACTAACTCATGCATGTTGTTCTAAATTGCATCTGGTGTTGCTACGAGTAGCTTAAGATATAGGCCTACATCAGAATTTCCAAAATACTATCAGAATTTCAAATGAAATAATTATTCATCTCGGTGAATAGTAGCCTACCAATATATCTCCACATTGAGAACAGACAAACACTCTCTCACTGGTCTCGTGACCAAATAGCCTAATCACATTTCAATAAATGTTCATTGTGGTTCATTAGGACATCCAAGCTACTTAAAGAAAATGTAAAAGTTGAAAATGTATCAGGAGCCTAACATGGCTCGACCTGGAGCTGTCTGTTTTGAATGAGTCTACTTTGAAATGAGTGAGCAGCGGGGGCAAAATGCTATTACTACCACGCTTTCTGCTGCCGTGCTATGTTTAAACAGCTATAAAAATGAATTATTACCAAACGCTTAAAAGGGTTCGGCCTTTTTGGCCCCGAATCGCGAATCCCATATGAAGTTGTAAGAGGGTTTTTATTTGTGCATACTACATTGCAATTGGTCTCTTCAATGCCCTTCTCATTCATGACACGCGGTGATTTATGAGCTCCTGAAAGCAAACATGGCTCGGGCATGTCTACACACACACACACACACACACACACACAGCACACACCAATACGAAGGAGGCTTTTGCTATGCTATCTTAAGCTACTCACTATTCTGCTAACTCATAAAAACACATTTACAAATTAGAGACTTGATGTAACCAGGATTAGTTATATAGATTAGCATTAGGACAGAGTCTTTAGGGACAAAGACTTGGGGCCTGCACAACATCGGCTTGCCTACAGCCTTTCTTATTTCAGCAAGATATGCGTGTGTTGGTGCGTGCCTAGAATATTAATGCTTATTTGCACATGTCTGCCATATCATTACTAAAACTTATGTACGTATTAATTAAGGTGATGAATAAAGATATGGCAACACATATTTGGCTTCATATAGGCATGTATTTCTCATCTTCAAATTAATCCACTATGCCACTGTGCAACACGATACAATAAATTAGGCGTAATACGCTATTCAGTCGATTGGTGATTATCGCTGAGCCCATCCCAGGATTGTGAATTAGAGTTGTTGTTTTCATTTAACATGCCCTCTCCTCCTCCTTCTTCAAAACAATGAATTAATTTGAGGATTAAACCTTGAGACGAGATAAAAAAAACTGAACACAATAACTAAACACAAAATTGCAAGATCCTTGAAGCAAGTCAAATGTATTCTAACAAAAATATGCATGGCATTGTACAAGCTTTACAAAAATAAAATAAGCAAGGTTCTTACTTGTAGGTCTACCTTACACTCTGCTTCCACAGTTATTAGAGTTTAATTTATTTGATTAGCTTAATTGTACAGGCTACAGATTGTGTATTTCAATCATGTACTTTCATATTCTTACCTTGTATTAATCGACAGTTGTATTAATCAATTCAATTAATCAATAAAAGAGATGTGGTTGTCATACAAAACCACCATAAAATGTACTTGAGGGTTAATACCAGAGTTGCAGTCTAAGTAAATACTCCAAATAAAATGTATTTGTTTATAGGATTAACTTCAATAGTTTAGATGCTGCAAATCAATTGTTGTTAAAGACTCCGAAAAAAAATAGAAGCTGTCCGTATTTATGTCCACAGGACTGTCCAGAGATTCTGACAAGCTGGGTGAAGCAGCATCGGAGAGGTGAAGGCAAGAATCCGAGGGGAACACATGAAAGTCGTGTATTGAAACGTCCAGGGCCGGGGGACTTGCTCTATTGTCCGGGGCAGATGCGGTGCCGGGGCCTATTGTTGACACGCAGCCTGCAACAGTGAGTGACGGGTTGGGAAAATGTTTCAGATTTTTGTCATTGCTGCTCAGTGGAGAAGTAGTATAACTTTGGGCATCGCTATTGTGATGGCCTACATTCTGGAGCAGCTGTGTGGAGCTGATGGTATTTTGTTGAAATGAGCAGGTTTCCCTCTCCAACAGGGCCCCAGACTCTCTATTAAGGCTCTGTTCGAATATAGAGTCCTCGTCCTCGTCCTCTTCCTCCTCGCTATGAATCCCGTCCTCGGCAGTCGGCCCTTTCCCCTCACTGTTGTGATTCTCCTTGCACTGAGTCTGCCTCTTGTGCTTCATCCGCCGGTTCTGGAACCACACTTTCACCTGCCTCTCGGTGAGGTCCAACAAAGCAGCTATTTCCACCCTTCTTGGTCTGCACAGATACTTGTTGAAGTGAAACTCTTTCTCTAGCTCCAGGAGCTGTGTGTTGGTGTACGCTGTCCTCAACCGACGGGAACCCCCTCCTCCTCCACCGCCACTCTCCAGGATCTCAGGCGATCCTAAAGCATCGTCATTAAAATTAAAAAGTATAATATAAAAACTGGAGCTAGGCCACGTTTACACTTCTAAACACATGCAAGGCTATCCCTAGATTTTTCAAATTACCACCTACACCATAAAACATTTGACACTGCAGCAAAATGGCCGCTGAAACTATTCTTAAACCACATCACTTTACTTTAGCTTTTGTAAGATTTTTCTCTTCTGAAATTCGGAAATACAAATCATTAACGTACCATTTGGAGGAATTTTGACCCAAAAACTGCGGAGGTATAAAGTAAGTGTGCTCCAGTGTGGTGTGGACTATACTCTACTAATGAATGCGCCAGCTGCCCACTCGGCTACGGCACTCCATCACTCTTCATTACTGTCACTTTTCAAAACTCTACCACTGCAAGGTGAGGAAGGGCAGTGAGAAAATCAAATAAATCATTTCACATGCACTAAACTTTGCACAACTTTTTGGGGAAAACATAAGCTATAATGCCAACGTCCATAGGTGCAAATATGCACAGCAACTTTGTTGTCTATTGACTAGTTTAGGAACACCGGTGTAGGCTTATATTGCTTACAATCCCCTCTTAATCTCTAAATGTTTTGCAAGCAAAACACCCACCTTTCGGCGAGAAGCACACAGGTCCACTGGCTATTGCGGTTGCTGTGGAAGTCGGCAGGTGATTCTTCTTGGAAGCTTTCTTCTCCCGCATCCAGGGGTACTCCGGGGGTAAGGAGGCAGTGGGCAGCGGGCTGCATCCATCGGGGCTGTGTCTGGGCCGGCTGTGCCTCGGATGGCTGCCCGGGTTGAGGCTGGGAATGGTGTGCTCAAAAGGAGGAGGAATCAGTGTCGAGCGTGAAAGCGTCGAGCTCTTGATTGATGAACTTTGAAATGAATCACCGACAGGGGGGAAAGATGTCAGGCACTCTGCAAGCGACGGCTGACTATTGATAAATCCGCTCTCTCGCTCGAATTCGTAATTCATCTCCGCTCCCTGAGAGCTGAGGAAAGTTTTCACGGGTATTTTTATAAATTTTGCGGCTCAGTGAGAAAAAGAGAGGAAAAAATCATTTAAAAACTCTAGTTGTGTTTTTTTCTATTTCACTGATTACGGCCGTATGGGGACCGAGCTACTGTTAAACTATTGAATTCATGGAGACAAGGTTGAAATTGGACCGAATTGCCTGTCACATGATTACTTCTGCCCAATGACAATTTGGGGTTTAATCAAAAGAAGCCACTGTTGGCGTGATTGATCCAAAAACTCTGGAGAAGAACGCCTTCTCTGTGGGGAAGACTGTTTTTATTTTCACCTTAAATTCGATTAGTTAATCCTCTACCTGCCTCCTATACACTCCACAAAGCTGCAAAATGTGTTTTTAGAATGGTCGACGCACAGTGTGACAAGGCGGTATGGTGCGCGGGCTCATGCAGTCCCTTTACTCTTATTGTTTGAGAATGTCAGAAGAGAACGCCCCCGCCCCACACAAATCACGCCAGTAGCTAGCCTACATGCTATTCCTACCGTTGTTAGCAAAGTAAGGCGTTCATATAGCTTGAGTCATATTTCTGTCAGAATAAAACACACTCTATAATTGATCTTGAAAGCTCTTGACAGCAACAAACCCCATGCGAGGTTTTCTACAGCTACATCCGGCCTTTGTGGTTCATAACGTTCGAATGTCAGCGGTCTTCACATTTTATGGCACGTTTGTTACACTAAGTAATTGTGATCTGTAATTACTTCACATGAAACACCCAATTTTACAGTATGGTTCGACATAAAGACATACACGCATACAGACAAACACACACAGACACAACCACATTCAAGAGCTTATCGATTTTTGTGGGAACACACTAAATGCCTCATATTCCATGCAAATATATTGCTTGTTACTTGATTCATTGGTTCACTAGGCAAATATCGTAGACTGGAAACTATCTCCATATTAAATGATACATTCAAATGAGCTATTAATGAACACAGGTTACGACCGTCTATGAAAATAGCCTATATTTGATCTTCCAGGTACCCCATCGACGTTTCACCGGGTGGGGGAGGACACAGCAGGCGTCTGAGCTGGGTATACAAGGTGGTGGGTGGACAAGGGCAAGAAAGGAGAAAGCGATTGAATGCTAAAGAAATGTAACATTAAACAATATATATTCTGTGGGATGATGTTACATTTACCAATGGCTCCAGGAGCCTATGTTTTTTTAAACGAAATATCTGCAAGATTATTACTAGATAGGCAAAATGAAAATATGTATTGCCTGAGCCTACTCCAGTGTTTGGTTAAAACCTCTTCCAGTATAATCTGTGAAAGCCACATTTTGGATGTTTTTCGTCAAGTGCTAGGCAGCAACAGCATGTTGTATTTTCAAATAACTGGAATGGTGAGTGAGAAAGAGGAGGAAAAGAAGTGGTAGGCCTAGCTCAGTTTATTGCTTATATACCAAACAAAGAGTGCTGGAAGCCTGTGCGCGATCAATCTTACTCGCCAAAAGGTCTGACAGCTCGGTGCCCTCAGAACACATTTAAGGCTTCTAACTCTCCCGCGGATCAAATGGAGCCAGGAAGCAGCCAGAAACACTGGTCACTCTGATTAGAACCCGTTTCTGTTTGCAGTCACAACTTTTCTGTCGCTTGAGGGATGTTTATAAGACATAAAAGAATACAACAGAAGCGGTTAGCACTGGCAGTCCTGAGGGGTGACTGTGCGCAAACGGTGAGTCGGCTCCAATATTTTTTTCCTGCGGCATATCCCTTAATAAGAGTATTACTATGTCTCCAAAAGTTTTAAATTTTTCGTTTTAGTCCACAAACCGGTTTTAAGAGGTGTGTGTTAAAGGACATGGAGACATGGATAAGAGATCGATGGGTCTTTTTTAAATTACGCACATGCTTTGTGTGCAAGGGAAAGGAGTGGGTGGCGGCATTCTCTGAACCCTGGTCTGTCCTACACGCTTTTTTAACCAGGGGGTGATTTAGAGACCCTGCTGAAGAATATTGGAAGAAGGACAATTAATATTTATAAAGCTGTAAAATGTAATAAATTCCTGAAACTGACCCTACATCTGGGTCAAATCTGTTTGTGTGTGTGTGTGTGCGTATATGTGTGTGTGTGTGTGTGTGTTTCTAGGATCCAGACATGCCCGGTCCAAGAGCCTCTACTTCAACACACCATGCTTCAATTGTTCTAGGTTCCCCTGCTGACCATATGTCAGGAGCAGTAATAGCCTAGGCTCTACTTCCTTGTAACATCAGTCAATGTTGAATATAGCAAAACGACGGATTAACCTATTACTTTTTTAGAACACATTTCTTTGTTATGAGATAACTATTGATAATTAGTGAAATACAGTGTAGTTATTGTTTTTGGAGATAATTTGTGCAGCAGACAAATGGAGGTTTATTGAGCTATATTGTGTTTGAGAATCTGGCCTGCTCCTGTTTTACTTTGAGGAGAAATATGACCGTTTTTTTCTGTCAAATCCTAGTCAGAAAAGGACGTTTGAACTATTTTTTTTTTCACAAGAATGGTGTGCAAATGGAATAAGCAGCTTCCCCAAGAGAGTAAAAAAACAGAACCCGTTCAAAACAAGCTAGCCTTCTTTACATATCACACACTTTGTGCCAGTTAAGGCTTTGCAACTTGATGTCAAAATCCTAATACCAAAAAAGACAGAATATTGATTTACCATATATTTTCTGATATTGTATAGCTTATAAATACTTGTTTGTAGTATGGTATTTATACTACACTCTAATAATCATTTATCTGCAGTAACGTATAGCCTACCGATTCATGCATTTCACCATACATTTTGATTTATTTTGCATCCATACTAAAAAAATATACATATGTAGCCTATTCAACCAAACACTACCAGATCCCAGTAAATCTGTATCTAGCGTTGAAGTGCAGGGTTAGGGTTAGATACGAGCATCAAACGATTTCTCATTTAATGTGTTCTCTTTTTACAGATACCCCAGACGGCCCTCCTGACAGTTTTATTATTATGGATGTATACCCGCTATTATAGGTTGTGGGAAGTGTCCACCAAAATAGCTTCTAATGTGCCACGCAATGCAATTCAAGCTATTTGCATTTCCATTCAAATCATTGTGTCTCACACTACTTGCCAAAAGTATATATTGAAACCTTAATATAATGCTATGCCTATGAATGTATATACAAAGTAGGCTAAGCGGTTAGGATACCTTCTGTCAAAATATAGACCTACTGCCCAAATAAAATGGCCTCATTCACCAATCCTTTCATAAACCAAACGGTTTAGAAGAATTTGCGATTGAACATGATTTACTATTATTGTTATTATTAGTAACTCATATTTTGTGAAATGTATTTGTAGGTCTAGCAATTAAATTTGAAAGGGTACATTTCTATTTCAATGTATTTATTTAGCACGGAATGTATGACAAATGATGCTATCTGAAACTAATTTTCCAATAAAGAAACTTCAAATATTTGTTGTATTTTCTTTCCAAACTTATTGCATGAATAATTGATTTACATTCCTATAGAAAATTAAACACCTCCTCGATGAAGAAACAAACACCAAAAACATTTCAATGTCTTCATGAGGACCCTGTGTATACAGGTAAGGGGTGGAACGGGGCAAGAATTGTAGTTTACTTGGAACAAAATAAATAACATGAATGTCCATTAGAACACAAGCAGGGAAGGTCGTACGCTGAAACCCTCTACCTTCTAAAAGTGTGTTTCCTCAAAATCCTAGACCGTGGTTCTCGAGGATTCTTACAGAAGTGCAACAAAATGCGTAACACAATTCTTCAAATGCGGATAAATAATGACGAACAAATTCACATTAAAATAATATCATAAGATTTGTTCATATATGCTACCCTGTTTGATTTTCGTTTTAGAAACAAGTTAAAGATTAAATAGATCTAGGCTATGCGTGTGCCCTCGCCCGTAACGTGTCCATAAAGACATAGGCTACACAGCCTTTTGTAGGCCTTATGGGGAAAAATATAGAAATAATTAAACATGAATGTTTTCCTACACTACTTCACACATTAAACTAATAAAACGTAAAGAATAGAGGAGACCATGGAAGCCGTTAAAGAGGCGCAGAAACAAAGCGATAAGTCTGGAGGTATAAGACAATGGGCGGAGTGATCCGAGGTGCGCCACGGCTACAGATGCGTCAGTTTGGGCGCTTCCTGAATTCTTCCCTGAGAGTAGTGCGGCGTAAGGTCTGTATAGGTTGGGTTCGGATCACACACTCCATGATGGTGACTGTTTCCCACTGTGATTGCTCCATTGTAGTCCATATTAGTGGACGGCGGGTGCGGGAGATGGGTCAGACCGAAAACTGAGGGCCCGGAGTTAGGCATTGAATCAATGTAGCCTCCGCCAACATACACAGGACTGCCCTGCAAGTGCGTCCCGTAGTTGCTGTTGCCTTGGAGAGGATGCGCGTCATAATCGGGCGTGGCCGAGTCGGTTCCAGGATATCTCTTCTGAGTGGGCGGGCAGTTGAGGGAATTGTTCAAGGTAGGGGGATATGACGTGGACATACCGTATGCATTTTGATGGGGCTTATTGTAAGATGTTGGTGACTGGGACTCATAAGGTACACTGTTTACGAGAGAATGCATAGAATTGAGGTATCCTCCACCGCCTCCTCCAGGAGACGGGCCAATTGGGCTACGAGGGGATTGTCCTCCGGGAGAGGGCATCATACCAACCCCTTTCTGATCCTTTTTATACTTCATCCTCCGGTTCTGGAACCATATTTTAATCTGCCTCTCCGTGAGGTTGAGCAAGTTGGCCATCTCGACCCTGCGGGGTCTGCAGAGGTAACGGTTGAAATGGAATTCCTTTTCCAGTTCTACTAGCTGAGCGCTGGTGTAAGCTGTCCGGGCTCTCTTCGACGCAGCCGACCCTGGTGGACTTTTGTCTCCAGGGCAACTTTCAACTGTGTGCGAAAAAAAAGGTGAATCATTTACCCAAAAGAACAAAACATGCAGTGAGAAGATGCATCCATCGGATAGCACACGATCCGCCCATCCACAATAACAAATAATAATAGTCCTAATCCACAATTAACTATGATCGAGATAAAAGGGACGTTTTCTGGTGGTGACAGTGTGTTAGCCTACAGGAAACCTCAAATTGACCTGGGTCTGGCTGGCATGTTCCGCAACTTTGTTTCCTACGCCTTCAGTGCTCAAATGTTAATGGGATTAGGAATAACCCTTGAATGGTTGAGCCAAATCAATGTAGCCTGTATTCCGCGTGTGTATTTCTGTGCGCGCACAAGTTTAAATTCATGTGACCAGCCAAATCTGTTCTACACTCTACACTCATCCCTCAGCCTGGAAAACAGATAATGCATCCATCTATCTGTATTCTAATGCGTTTAGCTAAAGCTAGCTTTGTCCTCTTTGATAAGTCTCATGACCCAAGAGGCTGGTACGTGGCTGTTGCTGCAAGGTGCTGTTCTCGTTACCGTTGGTGGCACACTGCCAACAACTAAAAAATGTTACTACTGCCCACTAAAGCCGACACGAGGCGACAGGAACTGTGTATGACATAATTTAACGAGTTAGATTGTTAAATAAATGGAGAGAGGTCTTTCTGACGTTTACATTTCGAAGTCGGCCTACTGCTGCTGCAGTTGCTATAATATCGATGATAGATTTGTCTGTCTAGATTTCTTCTAATTTCGTGGCTCATATTTCTACCAAATATTGGCGAAGGGTATGTGATAACTAAGAAACGTGCATAACAATACACACATATATAAAATATAATAGACTTATGCATATTATTTATAACAGACAACGACTCCGTGACACGGTGACCTCAATTGGCCTGTAGAAAAACACGTTTAACCTAACAAGAAAATAAATATGCGGTCATGGGAATTGAAGCATCTTTGAACTTTGGGTTACATCTTTGGTAAACAACTTTAGTCCCCCACCACGTGACGTTTTTCTCTAATCAAAACAAGGGAACAAATTGAAACAACTGTTTGAGCTTGTTTGTTGTCTTGCATGCACGTTGTGTAATCAGGGCCATGTGTTTACTTTGACAACAGGTCAACGTTAGGGCACATGGACAACACATGTGGATGTATGTGATGTGAAGTAATGCGTTTGATAATAAAAACATAAGTATACAGAAGTATTGTTCAATTGAGAGCAAAAAGGATATGTGCACCCATGATAAAAAACAATAAGTCAATAAAAATGTGTGAACATTTGTGAAAATGTATCACATGTAGCTGGGATAGGTTAGTTGACAAAGGGTTGATTTTTGAGAGCTATGCATCAGTAGTGGCCCTGGAGGTCAGAGGGTGTGTATATGCCTGTCTGTCACATTGGTCAAATACCTGAGCTGGAACTACTGGTGTTTTTTTGCTTGGTGTTTTGACGGGATTCCTTCATCCAGGGGAAGATGTGCTTTCGAGTTGTGGAGGTCGGAGAACCGTTCTTTGTGTTGGGCAGGCTGGGACCATTGCTCGCGTTTTGGCTAAGAGCACCAGGGGATTGTGGTTCAGGGGGTGGTACTGACACCGACACTGGTATCTGCGCTTGATTGCTTTCAGGATGAACCGGGTGTTGCGCTGCCTGGATAGCCGTGTTCCTATCGCAGCTCTCTGCCATCTCCCCTGGTTTCTGCAGGGCGACCGATCCGTCAGGGGACTGCAGAGAGCAGGCGGGTCGATGGTACTCACTTTCAACATGAGAGGCCCGGGGATATTGGACCTGATTGGCATCATAACTGAAGCCATTTGCGCTTTGATAAGGGTAGCCACTGTAAATTGCAGAGCTGTCGTAGTAGGTTGCCTTTTGCATCTCGCCGTTTCCCAATATTTATTTCAGAAACTGACAGGGTCTTGACACCCTTGTAGAATAACATTGGCACCCTTGGTCACGTGACGCCTCTCCGCCAATGGCCTCCTCGGGTGAACCTAGGGTTACAAGAAGTACTGTGAGGAGAAGAAATGGTGGCGATCCATCTTACTTTTCAATACAGACCTGACATGGGAGACTATGGAGGCAAGATAGTGGGACCAGTTCTGTGGACTTTTACCATTTACCGTATGGCTTAAGGAGGGCACTAAGACATGGACAAAACATACATCACCATCTGTACAAAGATATGTCAAATATAATGGTGCCACATTAAAAAAATACTTCCATAAAAATGAAATGGCAATTACAACCGTAGGTATTTTTTGATATTTTTTTTTAATGTAGCCTAAAACGGTGGACAAAAATAGTAATGTATATAATGATTTGCTTTTAAAAAACAGCAGCCTATTTATATCAATGTCATTGTTAATTACATTAAAATGTTGATATTATTTGTATTATTCTTTAGTACATTTTATGGTTTCCATGTATTTATTATTATTTGTTGTTACTTGGCACCAAAAACGAATTTCAAACCATCTTGTTGTAGGCCCATATTTTCTTAACACGCTAGTCAAAGGAATCTTGCTCAACAATGGGGGGAGACCTTACTGCGGTGCACTATCCCAGCCACCTGGCTAAAAGCATAAACAACCACATTCTCTCAACGTTTTGGCATCTGTTCTACTAAGATCGATTGAAGGGCTACGAGGAAACCTGAAAAACCGGGTGGGCATCCACACATCTCCATGACCACGGTGTGAACCTCTCCTCGCAGGCCCATAATAATGGTTGCTGTCGGTGCTGTCGGCGCAGCCGCTCGTCGCAGTGATGTATGGGGGTCAGTGGGCCGGGACGGCGCGCTGGAGACAGCGGCCCGGTGTGCAGCCTGGCTGTGAGTTCAAGCGGATAGGAATTCGGGACATACAACTGACCCAACACTTTTACGCACAGAGGTACCCCTGGAACGCATTTAATGAGAAGCTATATTTACAATAATAACGGCGCCTATTTGGGTTTTTAATATACCATCATCTCGGCTATAAACGGCTACTCAATATGTTCGAGTTTACTGTTGGTAGGGCGTAGGAGTATAGGCTATAGAACAAAGCCACCACTCACGGATTCACAAAGTATGTGTAGGGTAATAGGCTAAAATAATATTCTGTCTAATTAGTATATTCATTTTTAAAGTAATCTTATTTTTATTTGATTGTAAATTGACATTCTCTTAATGCAAGGAAAGAATATATTTGCGGCAATAATTCATTAATTAGGCTAGGATTAGGAAAAACTTGGGATAACATCATTCAAAAGAATAGAAAACATTTGTTTGTATCATAATGTTTATAAACTACCTGTATATTTTGATGAAGCGTAAAATTATGAATGATTTGGGAATAATTTCTCTTAGCATTGCACAAGAAAAATGCGCCATGTATTAGGACAAACTGTGTAAAAGTCAAACACCTCCTATCCCCTAAACTGCAGAATTAGGTATTTCACCTTATCTGTTCATGAAAAGACACTCTGTGAAACATAGAAAGATTTTGCCAGTACTTTCAAAAGAATAGTAAGGCTACAAATGGGAGCGACTGAGACAAGACAGGCTGGATCAGTACTCAGCCCCCCGCTCCGCGCAAGAGAATTTCTGGCTGCCTGTGCCTGTGTGAACTCTTCCTGAACCGAGATGTAAGTCATACGGTGATAAATCACCGCGCGACACACAAACTCCGCCATTTACAACCGAGGGAGCCTATTTCTGGCCTGCTTACCTTATCCTCTGACGACGAATGCAGAGCACGACACAATATTTTTTCATTCAGCGACGAAATCGATCAAAGCAGTAATCCAGAGAAAAGTTTAGGCACGCCGAGCAGGGTATAGCTGCAACAGACTGAGCCGATCGCCTACAGGACTCATCAGCGAGAACATAAAGGGAAGAGGCGAGTGCTTCAGTGTGTAAGTGAAACGAAATCCTTTTTTTTTCTTTTTTTTTTTTTCTATTCGACGTGGATGGGTCAACTGAGATTACGAAAGCAGGCGCAAGCGGTCGGGTCATTCGGATAAGCGCTATCTGCCCCTGCGGTTCAACTTATCACCATGCCCATGCTTCATACCAATATTAAACCTACTAAGGGCTACGCTGGACTACGCGTTCGTGCACAAGTACCATGCAGACATCAGTAAACTCCCCCAAAACATAGCGTCACCATAGACAAGAAAAATTATGCTAATTAGTTAACGCCTTGGTCTCAGAAACCCTGCTCAATTCCAGTGACTCTCCTCCCCCATGCACAAAACAAATTGATGTGGGCAAAAATAGCCTGGCAAAAAGCACAGACACACACTCTTGATCCATTGTTTTGTGTACTCCACACTCTGAATCGAATAAAATGTTGGATAAGACGATTGCAGACGATACGGCGTTGAGCAGCAGACGACATGGGGACATTACCATTACTATGAGAGTGAATGGGCTTCTGTCCACGGTTTAAACATTAACCAACAATTTAGCATTTCATCAAGCCGCTAGTTTAATAGGGTAATTGGCTTTTTTATTTTCAGCCATTATATTAGTTTAAAGGTACAGAAGATTGGTTAACAGGCTGGTGTTTTAGACAGGTTATAATAACATCAGGCCTATAAGAATATATGTATAGCCCATATTAACTAAAGGACGCGGGGATCAAAGCCTAGTTCGTTGTGGACCGAGGGAAAGACCCCCATCGGGAGCAGGGTGAGAAAAATTGACAGAAGTTTTCCTACCAAAAGGAAAGCCGTGAGAAGACAACAAGAAAATGAACGAGGCGAGACGTGAGCTGGGGAATCCCTCTGCATAGTAATGGTGTCGTTTGCGGCCAAACGCAAAAGATTTATGTCCTCGTGCATCTGCTGGCAGCAAGCATGTTTAAAGTGCTGGCTCTCTGGTAGTCTTAGGCTATGGGACTTACAACGACACAATAATAAGTAGGACATGCGGACAGCGTGGGAGGGTGAGTGGGACAAATATTCACGCGTGAGGATTTTTTTAGCCAACGAAGCTTTTTTCAAAGCAGATTAGACAATTGTTATACTTATTTACTCCTTTGTGTTTAAAAATGCTGAGTGCAGATTTTCCTTAATTTGGCTTTAGCCAGGGGTTGAAATGTCATTGAACAAAAAGAACCGAAGGCAATTGGTATCCTACAAAAAGTATAAATTAGCTCTACCAAACGAAGCCTAAATATTGTTAGTCTATATTAGAGATTATAAAAAATACTGTAACCTAAACAGATGGGTTTTGAGAGGAAGCGGAAGAGCAAGGCACCCATCCAAGAGGTGCGATTCCCCTGTCGCTTTTATGGTGACAAATTACACAAAAAACATGTTGTAGAAAACGAATTATTACTCTCGATCTAGTCACCGCTAAATCACCACGACTAGGAAAAGCAAGATTTAGGGTATTCGTGTTCATCTTTAAGAGTAGGCTACTTGAGTAGGTGTCTATGCTACTGATTAGAAATGTAATAAGGATATGATCGTCAAGCATTTCTAACAGAAATCAATAAAGATGAATGGACTTACCGAAGGCAGGCAAGGGTCTCCTGAAGACCTGATGCCCTGGATCTATTTGAGAAGAACTCTGTAAAAAGTCGAAACAAAAGCATGTTCATTTATCATGAGCATTTTTATACTTTGTAAATGACTGTATATTAAATAATTGCACAAGCGATCATCTTTGATATTAAACGATAAAGGCATTTTAGTGATCTAATAAAACGTTATGGACTATCTTCAACGTGGATTCGATGCGTGTTTTGATTTACGAATTAGAGTGATATGAGAAAACACTTAACCCAATGCGGTATATAATCAACCTTCAGTGGAAAACCTGATCTAGCCTATTTTTTAAATGTTCTGAATTAGAAACATGTAAATGGGAAACATTCACCCGCCTTAACAAATTTGTAGCACATTCATTAAAATGTTGGGAATTATATTCACATTGGCAACGAATTATTATCACAATTCCTGAGGACAAAAGTAACAAGCCTAATACACATAGCCAAATAATAACAAGCATAATAACATAGTCACGCAACAATTATCCATCCTAAAACAGAAATAACGTTACCATTTTTTTAATGTGTGTTTGTGAATGTGTTGCTACAAAATAATACTAGACAAATACGATATGAAAATAATTGCATTGTTCCTGCTCCTCTGTTTCAATGTGTTATTTCTCTACCTTTGGAATTGGATCGAATAGTCATTAGCTCGCGCGCAACGGCTGCCCTAAGTCCCCGTGCCCATAAATCACATACGAGCACCGTGACCTCAGCGCGGCCGAACGGTCCTGGATGGCACTCCGTCTTCCATTATATCCTCGTTTCCCTGGCGGAGCGGCACAACCCCGCAGCTTTTCTTTACTTTATAAGTACCTCAATTTGATTTATACTTTCTCTCGAAAACTTGTGTATAACACTACAAATTGATGCGTTTTATAGGGAAAGGCATTAGACCTCTGAGCGGGATGTCTGGCTGTTTCCACCTCTTCTGTTTGGGTTTTCTGTACCATTAGACATTTAAATGGCGAGGTTTATTGACAAACGTCTATGAAGGCCAGTTTTAATGTCTCTCTGGATGCCTAACCTACATGCATTCCTACTGTGCCTTCTTCTGTTCAACTAATTGGTATTAGATGACAATTAATAATTATATTTTAATGCACGGGGTAGCCTACAACATTGAATTATAGTACATAGGCCTACATTGCATGTGGGTCTCTTAAAACAATCCAATCACCTACTTTTGGTTTCATTAAATTTATTTTGAGGTAGAAAATATAGTTTATCTACAGATAGCTCTATTTTCCAGCCTGGCAAAACTATGGACTGTTATTTTACTGACCTATGCCGCGCGCAGCAATAACTCACGACAGTAATGAACAATTGTCGGAAATACCTCAAAATAAAATCCATCCTCCCAAAGCAAAGTCTCTGACTCTGGCCGCGAGGAAAAACATATCCGTCCGTGACAGCAGTATAATACCATCCACAAACAACGAGATCCTCTCTTTCTTTCTTTCTCTTTTTCACTCCTTGTCTACCTTTTTCTTTGCTAAGCAACGTCTATAAATCCCGGATTCCCCTCACAGAAAGTAAGGGTAAAGCGCGAATAATCAGCATCGTGTGACCAGACCGGGACTCCAGTTTTCTTCCCCGTGCCATAACACCGCGCCGTATAATGCGCCCAGCTCACGTGACGCAACGTCAACTTAAATCCCTTTTATTTGAGTCCGTGAATCATTAATGGAGGCAGTCATTGCCCCTGAGGAGAAACGGATCACTTTGGATGCAGAAAAAAGAGGGGTACAAGGCATTGCAATGTATCTGACAGAAAAACAGGTCACACAGCAGTTACTTTATCCATGTGTCTTGTTATGTGGGGAGTGTGTTCTGTCAAATTTTAAGTGTAACATCTTTGGTGTCCATTAGCATCAACAGGGAGCACTAATTCATGTGTAGGCTGTGTTTCTAGTGCAACCATGGCTTTGTGCCTTGGTCTGAGCAGGCAAGTGTTTGGCGCCACAGTGTGACAATTCGCACTATGCCAAAGAGACCGTCTTTTCCCCATAAAAGCCCCTTGCAAATAGTGCCCTCACTTGACACCGGTCAACCCCGTTCTCATATGATAGATAGTATTAGGGCAAGTGTATGTGGCGTGTGCCATCACCTCAATACCTCGACATCAGTCCCCAAGCCCGCCGCCATATGGAACTTCTAAGTCACCCTTCAACTCCAAGAGTGCATGCTGGCGGCAAATTTCAAATCAAACGTCTCATTATTACCTCATCTTATGCAAGATAGTCGTCCCGTAGCTGTATGCAGTAGTGGTAGTTAGTGGTAAAGTGGAGAGTAGGCTATAGTGGCACATGAGTGAGTTCAAATTGCGGGTTCTTCACTTCACGACCAGTACATGGACCTGCCAATGCTTATAAATTTCCTTTAACCGGTTGACTGATGCTGGAAATGACAGGTATGGTCAATCTAGGAGGGAAAAGTCCCAGGTGTGGTAATACGTAAGTAATTTACAGATTAAAACCATATTTCATGAGCATTTGTGAAAGCATGCTCAATAAACAAATACAAAATGGGAACAGGCCCATTTTTGTAATGCAAGATGACAAGCCAGGTTGCGCCTGGCTATATATCTGGGTTGCCTTAGCCTAACCTTGGCCGGAAGAGCTTCTCTTTTCTTCAACGTTTGGCGCTGGTTTTCCCTCAACACAGAGCAGCGGGCGTGGAAATCTCCACCTCAACAATTAATCACTCAGAGGGGACATCCCACACCCATAGTAGCCTTTGTCTTCTCAAACAACAACTTGCAGAACAAAACTTTCTGAAACCGAATAGAAGTTTGTTCAGCTCACCTATCAACTTCGGAGATTATTGGGAGTATGACGACAATAGATCTGGATATTAGAAGTCTGTTTGGTCAGATTTCTGTTTTTAAATCATTTACCTATTTAATGCGCAATACTTCATCTTCAGTCAGTTAAATTGCCTGGATGCATTCCCTACTTATTTTATTTTAAATGTATCCCAAATTGTTATAATTAGCTTCTGCCTTTTTTTGTCTTTAGATTTACTCTGTATCATTAAATCAGCATCGGGGGCACGTGGCAGCGCCGGAGAAGGTGTGAGGTTGTATTTGACTCCAGATGGAAAACAGACTCTGGCTCCCACGCCACCTTTCGCCACTGCACCTGAACTTTTCTCTGAACCAAGGAGAGACACGGAGAGTTGAGCGAGGATATATTCGAGGTACAAAACAAGAAGATGAAGACCATGCTGATGCTATACTGCCTGGTTTTTGAGTGGTAACTTTTCGCACTTAAATGTTGGTTGTTGGAATTTCATAGGCTATATTCTTGAGATTCTTCTTGACAGTTTGTTCCTTATTCTTTTCACCAGAGAAACATATGGATGGATTCCCAAAGAAGAAGAGTTTGAGGGATTGCTCGTCGCTGCTCTACTGTTGGATGTTGGCCAGACAGCGGTACATGTATCCCCCCACAATGTTGACATTTGGGGCTCTTAACAGCGAGGCTAAGGTTACAGATACTCTCGACCGAAGATAACTCTTCCTCAAGTGTTTCCATTGGCCAACATCAAGGCTGATGCGAAATACAACGCTTTAATTTTGCTTGGTGTCCAAGACCGGGAAACGTCGTGGAGCTCTGGTGGTTTTTGAACTTACAAGTGGTTGCAAAAAATAATTATTGACGTTGCATGTATGTAACATATTATCGACGTTATGGCTAAATTTATACTTATCACCGTACGACGTACTATATACGTAATATTTATATATATATATATATATATATATATATTCAATGTTATATTTAAAAATGTTCTGTGGCCTTAATTGTTTGGGTTGATCAAAATATCTAACCTGAAATAAATACACAGGGATAGGGACATAGCATTATATATTGTAATTAAAAACATTATTTACGTGTATCATCGGGACGTTTTCAGAGTATAGGCTACATGTGTTAACTTATTCCGTTAGGCTATGAGTTTTGTGCCCTCTCCTTGAGGCACCGTTTCAACAATGCATTTGGACAACTTATCCCCGCGCAAAAATACTTTCAAATAATGAGTTTGGGTATGTTTGTATAAGAAACTGTTAAAACGTGCGTTTATTAAACAATCTTGTTTTATCTCTTTCAAAAACAATGCTTTACTTAAACAATGCTTTAGGGTTTACACGTTGGATACTTAGATATTCTCATTCAGTTTCTCCTGCAATAGGCCCGTGTAGGCTTACACGTGTTGGATCATCAGAAAAATTAGATTTAATTAATGTAGCCTATATTGCATTAATAACCATGGCCGTGATGCATATTTGCTTTTATATACATTATATTGTATAGGGCAATTACATACGTTTTGCTTCTGGGATCTCAATGCTCGTGTAATTCACAGGTCATGAACGTCCCAGACATACATATTTTTTTGGTTAATCTAACCTCATCTATACTCTTTTATACGTTTTATAGTGAGCCACAATTCATAATTTTATAACAAGCCAATCACCACATTTGCCTTTGAAATACAATATTTCAAAAAAACTAATAACATTACTATATTTATGAATGATGGATTTGAATTCACCATTGTCCAGAATGCTGCTATATGGTTTACCATGCTCCTGTGATCCCCTAAAGAGCCAAACCCCAGCGGTGAGTAAGAGAACAGTGCCTCTAGAGCCTTGTATCCAGTAGCGACCCTACACTGCTGGAATTCAACCAGAAAGGATCCGAAGAGTGTTGCCATGTTCTCACATATCTGCTTTACACCTTCACTAAATATAATTTAACAAGGATCAAAGAAGGAAATACTGAAGCGTCTACTCACATAAAATAATTGTGGCTGACATCCACCGGGAATTGCAGAGAACTTTGACAGAGATTTGAGAATTGACTCGCTACCCAAGGAGCAAAAGTCCAAATGAAAATACAGACGATTGTCATATCTATTTCTGACTAAAGCACATTCATTATTCAACACGTCACGTAAACGAGCCGATTCAAATTTCAGCACATTGGGAGTGACCTCTATTCATTAAATGAGCACTAAAGAAGACGTCTTAAGAGCCAGCGTAAAACCTGTGCCAATCTCCTAAAGCGTCATCTTCTGCTCAGCTCCTTGTTTGACCTTTTGTCTGGCTCAATAGGCTATCCTGAACATGAGTCGACTATTCTTCCAACCAAATATATAGGATGCATGAAACTTAAACACATACCGAGAAAGAAATGAAAACACGCATAATGACGAGGATATGCAAACATTTACATATGCGCAGTTTATGCCTATAATTCTTTACAGACTTTATCTTCTGGAGCCTCTGGAGCGCTCACACTTGTCACGCCTATATCTTGAGTCAAATGGGAAAGCATTTACAAACAGCAGCCTGTCTGTTTCTCCTCAACCAGCAGCATTTTGTAACAGATGATCTGACAGAAGTGTAACGAAGTGCAGAGGAGACTACTTTGAATGGATTCGTGTAGTTGCACACCTACACGCCATTTTGTTTCCGAATTGTCTCGTGTAAGAATAGAAAAAAGAGATCAACAAGCTGCGGAGGTCTCAACACGGATCTATGGTCTGGACATTGTGTGTTTAAGGTCAGAGGTTACGCAGAGTGCTCGGAGTCAGTCGATGATTGGCCAGAGTCTGTTGTGTCCTCTGGTTGAACTCTCTATTGTTTAAATCTAGCAGGTAGCGACCAACACTCACACTCTGGTGCTCTGGGCTTAGGGGAGATAATTGAATAATAATTGAAGATAAAAACAGAAGCATAGTGTTGCCCGGCACTTGCACTAAAGTCCCATTTTTGTTCGACCAACAACTCCAAATGAACGATTCAAGTAGCCAAACTTGAATTTAAGATATATTATTTAGGCTAGATTTTCTTACAATGGACACAAATATATAATTAATCACTAAATAAATATTGAGCAATAGATGTATAGTATAAGATATTTTACTTTTGGCACACGCTTTACGCATACAGGCATGACTCACTGGACTATTAGTTAACAAAATAGTTACTATTATTTTGACTATTCTAATATTCAAAGATGTAAAGGCAGAATAGCCTTTATAATTGTATAGTAGACATGAACAAAACGAACGTCCAGAGAAAATGCAACATATTTTGAGGTCCCCTTCTAACTAGTTGGTGTAGGGTTAGGGATTGTCGACTAACAGTGTGGTCATTCGGAAAATAACGTAACATGTAATACTAATATCGTAAACGCATTACCTCCGCAAGATTAGGTTTATCTAATACTGACCTTTTACAATTTGGTAATTTACATGTAATAGTGAAGATGATCTAAATTACGCACACAAACTTGAAGAAGTGAACAGGCTGATGAAACCCCATCAGTCTTTTTCAAAAAATCTTACGCTGCATTATGCTATAAACCAGATGTTTAACAGAAATAATAGCCATTTGATTCGCAAAATCCAAATATTCTAGTCAAAACGTATGGATGTAAATTGTCTTAACGTGCTACAGCCACAGCCAGTTTAGCCATATAGTTGAAGTACATATTTATTTCACAATAACATCATGGGCAATCTACTTTACAACGTCCATTAATTGACAACACATACAAATATTCACAGTTTGGATGACACCACAAAATAAGACACATTACCACGAAAACTAGCCAAACTACAAACACGAGTCTAACGGACAAAATGGTTTCTTCATTGTGCCTTCACTATGATTTGTCTATATACATTAGGGGTGAAAGTCACCTGGACAACACGACTTAAAACATTTTCAACAATAAACCGGTCGACTCACTTACGAACTACGCTCTAACACTGAATGTGCCCTCTGCAAGAGAGTTTGCTGATCTGTGAGGGTATCTATAGTGTTCCTAAATATCGTCTTTCAAGTATATTAGAAATTTTATTGAGAATAAACAAAAAAATTCCATAGAGGAAAAAGAAAGTGAGTTACCACCTAATCTGGTCTCATTTCCATTCCCTTAACTCTGTGCAATTACACATGTTCCCAGTCCGATACGTTTAAATGTGCGTTTTTATCCTCTTGTAATAATAGACAAGTACACACTTTTCAGTTGCATGCCATCTTGGCAGCAAGAGGTGAATGTTGAACTCAGAAAAAACGTGAAAAGGAAAAGAAGAGGAGAAAGAGCGTGAGGGGTTTGTGGCAGGCCCAACAGACGGGTGAAAAGGGGTAATACCATGTGTGACATACTCAAGAATCGGTCCACAAAATTCCACTCTGTTATTTGCCATTCTCAGTCTGTGTTGGTTCGGCGTGCTTTGCGCGAGGTTCAATCACTATAGGCTGGCGGCGCACGGCGTGGGAACGAGCTGCTGGCCTGTTTTGATCTGCTGCTGCTGGGCACCCGAGGATGAGTTCGCGGAGCGGATCTTGGTGTTAGGTAGCTTGTGATCCTTCTTCCACTTCATCCTTCGGTTTTGAAACCAAATCTTCACCTGACGCTCGGAGAGACACATCGTGTGGGCTATCTCCACACGCCTGCGTCGGGTCAGATAGCGGTTAAAGTGGAATTCTTTTTCGAGCTCGAGTGCCTGCTGGCGGGTGTAGGCAGTGCGAGACCTCTTGGGCACTCCTCCATTGTAACTGGCATTGACTGAAGAAAAGCACACACATGCAAGCAGGTGTTACTACCACATGAAGCATACATTCCAGACCCCAACATGCTTCTCCACTGTGCACAAACATTTACCTTTAAGGCGTTTACTAAGAGGGGTGAAATAACATGTTTTTGTGTGGTTTTAGCTTTGATTTATGCTGTCTTAATGACCTCAATGTAAAGGTACCACGCGCACATGCTCACGTATCCAGGGACAAATCAAGCTTGGAAAATGATTACCTAAAACAACGGGGCTAGATAGTTATTACACTGGCTTGTGTCCAGGCTTCGAGGTAGTCTGGGTTAAAAAGCAACAAAGGCACATGGCCCCGGCAGACAAACACAGGCAATAAAATTTACGAGGGTCCTTAATTACCGACCCCGCTGCTCGATGGTCGTAAATTGCCGTTGTAAAGGGTGCTACTAGTGCTGCCTCAATGGGCGTGCGTTCCAATGGTTGTTCCTTAGTGGTTCCGGTATTTAACTGTGACAATAACTCACCAGTGTTAACGTGGACCTTCTTCATCCACGGGTACACAACCGGCTCCTTGCCTTTCGGTGCTCCGGGATATGCCTCAGTGGCGAGGCTGCAGTCTTTGCTTGCGTTCGCCCCTGCGCCACCGTCTTGAACCGGGTTGAGGCGAGGACCATGGTTCTGTGGAATTGGCTGGGGCTGAGTATGATGCCCGTCTGTGAAATCGTCGAGCCCGTTGGTGGCAACATTGCCGTAGTCGTAGGTCGGTTCCGTGTAGTTTGACCTCGGATACGATGCCTCATCGTGATGGGGAAAGCCCGTATCTTTGGGTCGCTCATAGTACTCAGTAGGGGTAGGGATGTATCCGCTCTGTTGATATTCCTCGCATGGTGGAAACGATGGTTCGATATAGTTCGAGTTTATCAAGTAGGAACTCATGGTCATTAATTTGTGAAGTGCAACAATACTAATTTTTATCGCGCTGTCGTTTTTCTGATCTCCACAAAACCCTCCTACTCCCTGTCAAATGTACAAAGTTGTCTGGTCACGTGTAAACCGCCACCAATCACAGTGTCTCCTGTGGGCATCAAGTAAACAGGAACCAATGGAAAGCCTGGCACTGGCACAACGAAAATTGCTCGGACTACCGTACGTTGGTGTTTCCCTTTTAAATCAGAATAGCCTTTAAAAAAAAAACAATCAAGTCACTTGTTTACTTATTAAACGTAAGTATGAAAATGAAATTTATTACCAAGTTACAGTCACCGGAATAGATTATGATGTTGTGTATCAAACCATGCACGAAATTTGGTTCAGTTTTTTTGAAAAGGCTGACTAACACACTGAATGTTTGGTCACAAAATGTATTTAGGTTCCAAATGTTCAACTCTCAGTCTTTACGGAATGTTAAAATAGAATCAAACAATAACAGAAGCGTGATATGTAGGCTACAATCTTGAGGCAACAACAAAAGAATGGTATACAGGCAGTCAGGCCACAAACTGTTGGATCGTCAAAGAGAATAACAAGAACGTCTGCTTGTGTATGTTTAAAACCAAGGAGCAGCGACGACAAAATATATAGTTTCAACAAACGAAATAATACAGGACTGACTGTGCATCGCCGACTGGATGCTAACACTGGCTTTCAATTACAACCACAGCTCTCTAAATGCCCATGAAAACCAACTCACAAACACATCTGCATAAAGCTGTTATTGTCAATTCACAGGCCAACATTTGTATCAATGTCAACGTTTCTCTATGGAAAAAATAGAATATTTAATAGATCAAACAAGGCTGGATCACTGGTTTAAAATAAATTACCTGAATCCCAATTCGTAGCCAACTTAAGAAAGCACTGTTGTGGGCCTTCGCCTATATCAGTGGAACCGTGCCAATGATTGTGGGGCATCCACATCTATAAATTGCTCAAATAAGCAATGTAAACCAGTAAAGCTTACTTTAAAATGTAGACAGTTTTCATTGGTGTGATAGGTACATCTATCTACAAATGCAAATAATGTTGATATAACTAGTAGTAACAACAACAAGACTACTTTAATAACAAAACGCTGAACATAATTGACCATGTAGATATATTTGCAAAAATGCACACATAAGCTATTGAACTATAGCGTTCATGTAGCTATCACCCACAAAGGGCAAAAAAGTAATTTGATGTAAAGCCATCTCTGACCGTATATTTGCTGCGCCAGTGTATCCTTGACTTCCATTTCCACGACTTGTTTGCATCCCATGTTGCTGTTACTGTCGGACAAATCCGAGAATAAGAACTCCCAAAACGCACAAACAACACCACGGACGGTGCACGACCGTCAAAGTGAAAAAGGTGCCTTGAAAGGAGAGGCCAAACTTCGGAAATATTGAAAGCGTTCTATACTCCTTTTCCCCCCTTTTCTCTTTACTCCCCTTAACAGCGATAACTTCTCCCTGACCCCACAGTGACACCGTTTCCATTTAGTTTCTGATTAATCTTAGGCATTGACAGTCTTTGTTAAACAACAAGGCGTGCCCCTTTCCAAAGAGGCGACATTTTCATATTTGTTAGACGCAGTGACCTGAAGTTCACCCCGGACTTGGACTTCAGTTTAGCGGGGTCTGTACGACTCACGGTAGAGAGGGAGCACTTACCACAGGTCAGAACCAAAAATAAAACAAGATAGGCCTGTGGGGTGCAAAACCCCGAAGCCTTACATTCCTTTAAGAAATGCCTTGAGTCAACTGCATTAGGCTCCTCCAAAATAAGACGGACCTCAGAGCAGACCTATCAGTATCTTCTGGTTAAGGAACTTCATCAGATTGATACAGATAGGCATACACGTGTCAGATTGCTACACATTTTGCCAAATCGTCTAACTCGAATGTTCAATTAGTTATCAACATGGTCTGAAAGTTGTACTGAGCGTGATGTTTCAGTTTGCTAGTTAGTTCAAGCCGGTTCTGTTTTGTAGACCACTAGTCTATAATTTTCCTTAATCTTTAGATGGCGCACTGTGTTTTATATCAAGGGAAATCGTTTACTATCTGACACCTGAGATCGTAAACATGAACATAGGCCTAATCTTCACGGTTAGCATACTTCTTGTGATACATTTATTTAAGACGAGTATCAGTAGGCTAGGCTATATTGCCTATAGCGGATTTTTGGAGGAATGACAGATTAACTTGTTGCTGTAAAGTAACTGCATCTTAAGTCTAAAGTAACTGCGTCTTGAACATTTTTGAATGCGTTTCGAAAAGCTTTAGCAAAGGATAACTTTACTCTATATAGCCCTATAGGCTGTAACTGTATGATAAGATGTGCTATTTTAACTGTAGGCTATGATTTACAACTCTTAGACAAAACTAATATCGAAACCTCAGTAATGTGCCATTTGATTTAAGGTTAATCAAGGTGCCTATAGTGCTTCTAAACGGCAATAGTGTCGAACTAAGCCTCGCTATTTAACTAACATCGAAATAGCATTTTTATAACTAGCCTACTCACCTGCCGTGAGTAGTTGAGAGTAATAGCATTTGGCTTTCAACAAGAAAAGCATGAGGCAGTCGTAGCTAACTATAAAAATGTTGCATAGGCCTATTAAGGTTCTCAACCTCAAGCTTTTTCAAGTTACCTGTGGTTTTCGTTGATGATTAAGCTATTAATCGGAGTGTTATTAAGGAATGACGCTCTAATGTTACTGAATAATTAATACAAGGAAAATCAGGAATGTATAGTCACTTTCGACCATAGTTATCTAACGAATATATTATACTGACACTTGACTGTAAATGTAGATTATGGGAGAGAACGCTGTTTGAAGAGACAGATTGAGTTGACAATGATTGGCTACAAAGTCTCTTCTCTGATGATGGCACGGTAGAATATTTATTTTGCATATCCAAAGAGGTAGGCTAAATCACAGAGAGAAATTAAGATTTCTTTCAACCTTTAATTTTGCTGTTTGAATTGTGTGTTGGTTTGGATTCATTTAGATTGGATATCCAATTACACTAAACCTGTGCATATTTAAAGAATTGGATTAGAGAAAATATGCATCAATAAGATATTTATATTTATACAATTGTGTACTTTATAATTTAGCTTCATGACGTCGTATTCTGTTTATTTGTCAGGATATAAAGAGAGAGAAAGAAAGAAATATCCGGGCAACCTGGGGAAATAACCATTTGAATAATCTGATTAAACATTTGCAATACTGACTCAAATATGTGTGTATTCTTTTTTTTAACGAAAAACTACTGTTGTTAACAAATAGCCTACAATATTCTTAGGTATTGTCAAGTAAAACTGCAAAGAATGAATTTAACATCAATAGAATGACAAAGGCCGGCTGTGTTCATTTGTTTTCAGTAAATAAATGAAAAGGAGTAAAAAGTACACTAGCCCCTTCAGCAATGTGGAATATTACAAGCCATTAGAGTAGTCGAAGTTCATGTAGTCGACTGTTCAAGTCACGTTTAGCGAAATATTATATACGTATAGCAAAAAATAAATTGTAGGCTATTATTAATATTATTTTGTATGATCAACATGTCCATAAGGGGTGCTTAGATTTGTGACAAGAGAAGAACATTCAAATGACACCTCGCTTTGTTGTCACGATTTCGTATGTTTGCCTTATTTTATTTGGAAGATCTAGGGCTATTCAGAACAAAGTCAATATGGTGCCTATCGTTTGAGCATGTGCCCATGCATATGACAGTTGAGATTCTTTAACGAAAGAGAGTCAAACCATTATTTAATGAGAACGTATTAGGTTTGTCTCTTCCTGGACAAAACCAGCTTGTGAGTCTCACTAAGAGAATTTCTCAACAGTGCAGGAGTAAGGCTAAAATGGTTTTTTTTTCAAAGAGGCAGTGGCTCCATTTGTGGCCTATGAGCATATCCATTACCCTGTGACCGGGGCGAGGAAATCAATCCTCAAAATGCAAATCTTGCCCTCGTCCCTAAACATATCAAATGCAATTTATTCAAAGGAAATTCACCTATCAACCACCCTAATAAAACGCTGGCCAATCAATCTTAGGGCTGTGGACGGGTGGGGTCCCCTCCCTCTGGTCCCTAACTCGGGGTCACCCCGCATGCAGGGTTCACCTGAAGTGCACCATCCAACATATGTAATTCAAAGCAATTCTATCTTTTGTGCGAAGAGTCAGGATCTTTATTATGGTGCTGGCATCGAGCTCCAACTGAACAGATGACAGAGACTTGTAAAGAGCGTAAACTTTTGACCCCAATTTTTTTCCTCTATGCCAGCTATCTCGCGCTCATCAGTCCCACCCCATCTAGGCGGCTGGCCAGATGAGCTTTCTATAACCCCTCGGTACGAAAAATGATTTGCACTATCTGTTTGTTATCATTACTAATACTAAGAATTATAGTAAGAAAAATATAATAAACCGTAACGCCAATAGGTGGTATTTGGTTTGGTTCTTTGACACCACTAAAGAGGAACATTGAACAGAAGGCTAATTTGAGCCTCTCACACACACATGTATTTGGCTATTCAAAACGTTATGCCTGTCAAAAGGGTTGAGTTACCCTTTAAAAACTAAAAAACAACAACAACAACGTTGAATCTTACGCATTTCGGTAATTACATTAATTTGATAAACCGGTCAATGTTGCATGTGTGCCTTCTAATTTAGTATGAACGTTTTCGCCATCCTCCGCAGGCAAAGCAAGCTGGCTGAGGGTGACACTGAACTTGGCCTAAAGCGAGCTCTGCTGGTGGCTCCGCGAGGATGCAGATTTATCTTTCTGCTATGGCTGACCTCGCGGTGAACCTTGTGCTGGAGACGGTCTTTTCTCTGTGTCTGGCATTATCTGCAGTGTTATGCTGCACACAAACCGGGGGTTGATTTAGATGTCCTTTTTAGTTGGCAAGGCATAAGTTATACTTAATTCGACGATGATAATGTAATCGAGTGCACTGTTTGTTCCGTTTCCTTTTGCGTAGGGCATAGGTAACCGCAACGGAAATATGAATTTAGGCTATTAGTTGAATTTCGTTCGGTGGGCTTAAGGCCTTACATGGCAGGGCAGTGCGTGCTAGAAGGAAGATTATTTTGTTGCCATCAAGTCATGCTGTCATGACCTCAATGTCTTTTTCATGGCGCCTTGGCAATCAATTAGTCAATGCATCGAAATCAAACGAGTTGAGAAAACACACATCCTCGTGTCCTGAGCACTGACTTGGATCAATTTATCTCAAAAACATTCTGACAGATATAACAGCCCTACATGACAACAATTTCACCCTGTGAATCCATAATATCCAAGTGGTTTACAAAGGCATTAAACAATTTTTTCCAAAACACCTTACTCTATAACAGAAGAACTCACGTTGGTCACGTTGTCTAATTGGTAGGCTATATGCTGTCTTAATAGCTGTCCAGTAAAGATAGACGATAAAAAATGACTAAACAAGCAAGCTGAATCAAAGGAATACTCAATACATAACAATTGTATTGTATGTTTCATAAAACACAATAAATACCTTTGCCAACAACATTTTGGTGGGAAGAAAATGTAAAATTGACCAATTCAACCACAAGGAAACGTTATCAATTGAGCTGCGTCATAATGTCAAGAGCACAAAAACTTAGCATGTGCTTTTTGGAAATATTGTGATCGTGTTGGCCAAGGCCCAGGAAGGAGCACACGCCACACTCGGACAAAAGGTCACCACAAAGCGAGAGTGACCCTCTCTCGCTTCGCACCCCCAAAAACACAAAATGACGTGGATGACACAAAACGGAATTCCCTTTCAAAAGTGTGCTGCTTTTCATCCCCTGTATTGTTTACTCTGCGACGTGAAAAAGTCATTTAAACAAGTAACAACTGCGACTCACAAAAAGTTTTGCGAATAAATAAACATTTATCACACAAGAAATACTGCATAACCTATGTTTGCTTCATCGATAATTTGATGTTATTACAGAAAAATAAAGTAGCCTGCAAGTTTGTGAATTACAGTTTTACGTCCCTAAACTAAAATCGACAAAACTTTTCTGGCTCGTCCAAATCAGAGAGCTCTGAATAGCCCATGTAGTTATAATCCCTTCAGAATAATAAAAAGACAGAAGAATACACGAATTAAAAAGGAATTTTGTGGGGGTGGAAGTGGACAGAGGGATAATTATCCCACATGCAAAAATTGATTATGACTTAAACCGCAGATGGAGGGAAACAAGTTACACAGGGAAGGAAGCAATTAAATGTCCATGAGCCGGACCCAACTCTGCCCAACATCTGCCGAGACCGGTATTCAACACAGCGCAACTGACAAATTAGCGTAATGGGGTAATATGGACAGATAGAGCGAGCGAACACAATCATAATGCTGTTTCGAACAGGGTGGCTGTTCGGAGGCACACGAGCTGGAGAAAGGAAAAAACACGGGCTATTCGAGGCCAACTTACCTCGAGACAGGCCCCGTTTCCTCGGGTGCGTCCAGTCCATCTTGAGGCAGTCTGAGCGAGGGCCAGCTGTAACGGTCAAGTAACACTTACAGCCTGCAATGAGAGAGTCAGACGGAGCCTTGCGTCAGTGCGATTATATGTTATGTGCAATATACTGTCAACTCCCCAAAACCATAAAACTTACTTTAATGGCCATCACGTGACCGTTTATGGCCAGTGAGCCTATCTGGCAGCGCTACGGATGATTTTTACGATCTAATTCATAGACAAAACCCCTATTCATTTGGCACCCAAATGTCAGAGTGCCAGAACCGGCCCACCAAAGTTTCTAGCTAAAAAAGTCCGTGATAGTGAGCTCAAGCACGGTTGAGGCAGAGCCCCATGAGCCGGTCAGTTGCAAGGACCACTGATATCCACGCGTCGGAGGTAAGTGAAAGGAGCAGATTTTCAAGGCTACCTGTTGATTTTCTATTGGCTAAGCCAAATCGCCTACAAGTCAGTGTTATTGTTTTGTATTCCTGTTAGGATTAGGATACCAACTGATGTTTTTATCCAAAGCCAAACGAATTATCGGACTGAAGATATTGTTGTAAAGTTTGAGGTTTAGCTCTCTAATTCACTTAGGCCTACGCTTACAATGTCAGATCAAGAAAATATACGCCATGTGTTGTTCCGAGTATAAAGTTTATTTATAATCCATTTCATACTTATATGTATACAATTTCCAGTCATTCTTTAAAAACATTTACAAAAGCTCATTATCACTATGGAGCAATAAGCTACACTTAAAAGCAATGGGATTCACTGCGGAGATATCCACGTGAAATATAGGCTACAGACTGATACAAATTAATAATTAAAAACAAAAGCACAAGACGCTCCACCAAGTGAATAACTGTACAGCAGCCCGTGCAAAGGAAGGATATAAAAGCATAGCCACACACATTGTTCACAACGCACACAAAATCACAGAAGGCCTGTTAAGTTTAGGCTATAGGAGCCAGGTGACAGTATGGTACACTACAATAAAATAAATACATAACATACTTACATATTAAAACAAATGCTATTCACAAAAGCAACTCAAACCCCCACTACCTATTCGAGTAGACTTTATATAGTGTTTTGAGTGCATTACACAACTTTTAATACATATTTTACGGATTCATTTTCGTAGACTTCAAGCTTATTATCTATTTTCGTCTGAACAATGAATAAGTTAAACAAACACCATTCGTTATTTACCATTCGTTTTTGTTTTTCTAACTCTACACAGAAATGTACAGAAGTATTTGTTTACTCACACAAACATTAACACTGTAAAAAATAAACATAATGAGGAGGTGTTTCTGAAAGGCCGTATTGGACACGTGGTTGTTTACTGTCCACAGACAGCCCATGGAAAGTCTATCAAGCAACTGAATATCAGGGACGGTACCCCACACCCCCCGCCGCCGCCATACTCATGCTTTTCAGTTTATTGTCCTTTTTCCACTTCATCCTTCGATTCTGGAACCAGATTTTGATCTGGCGTTCTGACAGACAAAGCGCGTGCGCTATCTCGATCCTCCGCCTGCGGGTCAGATACCTATTGAAGTGGAACTCTTTTTCGAGCTCCAGGGTCTGGTAGCGCGTGTAGGCTGTCCTCGCCCTCTTCCCCTCTGGTCCAGACAAACTGTCTATTGGAAATAGAGAGGATTAAGCGATTTAGTCCCAAAACATTTGTCATTCAATGAAAAATATTTCAAGACATGTTACATGCACTTAATCACATGAAACAATAATTCCAAAAACATGTCATGTCTCCCAAATAAATATGTATTAACTAACTACATACCATGCTCCCACACTCCCACCCACCTTTCATGCTCTAAGAGCCCGGAGCTGTATGCTACATGTCAGTCAGCCTTTATGCAACATACACAACGTGGGCTAGACTTTGGAATATTGGTTTACAGAGAATCATCTAAATTGAATATTAACTTTATACCTCAGATTTTGGTTATCTTACAATGCTTTAAGATTAGCATGGCTACTGTTACCAACCACTCAACAGATATTTGTTACGTAGACATCACTGTTATCAAATGAAGCTTTTTTACGGATACTTTCTGTAGCTAAATCTTGTCTTGATATGGCAACAGGCACACCACTTAAAATGGCTATCACGTCTTCTCCCCACGCAGTCTCTCAAACACAGAAGTTCGGCTAGCTTATATAAAAAACGATTATAACGTAATATGAAAAGCTCTGTACCGTGACTTATGTGCAGTTTTCTCATCCAGGGGTATATCTGGGGCTGTGCAGAATCGGTGACATTTTGGGAAGTTGTTTGCGCGCTTCCCGCGGGTTTCTCTTCCTGGATGGTGGTAGATTTAGACACACAGACCCGGTTCACCAGCGTGCCGCCGTTCGAGCTCGGAGTTGAGCAGGAGCTTGTTATGGAGTTCTTTATGGGGTGGTGCTGAGGTGATTCGGTGACCGGGGACGAGTTCGCAACAGAAGAGGAGCAGGGGAGAGGGTCAGGTGGTGGCGAGAGAGACACGTTCCCGGTGGCGCTTGAGGGCTGAGTGTACCTGGCTGGTTCTATAGAGGACGTCGTTGCAACCGAATGGCTCGGGGAGTACTCGGGCGCCCGTTCGCTGGCCACAAAGTGTCCAGTGCCGCCACGACCAACAGTGAGGTCCATCCCATTGTAACCATAGCCGTACCTGCTGGAATGCATGGTTGTTGAGTCCCTGTATTGGTCGTTTGCCGAGTTGTGGTCTCCATAATTATGTAACTGGAAGTCCGCGCCATTGGGATAGCGACCGCAGAATGAGTTTACAAAATAGGAGCTCATTGACAATTCCAGTTTTTGTTCGTTGTAGAACTCCTATGTTGTTTTTTATTTTAGCCGAAGTAATAACGTGCGTGCTTGATTTGTGGCTCTTGATGGTTTTGCGCGTTCTATAGCACCCTTGCACAATTTATGATGAATTATGGAAATGAGTAGAACATGTACTTGATTTTCTCTTACGTAGGCACCCAAATATGGGGTATGGCTGAGAATCACGTGCTTTTGTTGACCAGTCGTAAATCCTGCTTGATGACCTCCAGAGGTAAACTCGTGCACAAAGAGAATATGGGTGGGATGTTTGGTGGTGCGCGCGGCGATGCGCGCCAGGGCAAGGAGCTTGGTGAGCTTGTATCCGATATCTTGGATAGTCGTCGTGCGCCATCCTCTGGTCATATACTAGAACTGCCTACGTCGACTTTTGGGGCGTGTACTCGAAAAGGGGTCGTTCAGAGGTTAACGACCATTGCGGCAAAAGCAACGGTTTCCCAAACAATACAACAAGAGAGTGGGTCTCTCCGCAAAGTGGTTAAAGTTACTAGGTGAAACACTTGCTGAAATGCAGCATTATCACTTCATGTTAGGCTAAAGCAACAAAATATATTGTCGAGTGGCAACAATATTCATAATTATGATGGCAGTCCTGTCTTTAATCATTTAAATACGGAATTGTGAATGAATTGCAATGGTTCTACATGCGCAAGTCTATATGATATGTGATATGGAGGGAGCAAGCAGGCTAAAGAGCACGCTATGAACATGTACGGAATTACACATTTTGAAGAAGAACGGCCTCTGTGTAATAGACTGACATCGTACTCAACAAAAAGTTTGATATCGAAACCAAATGTTCCCCACATCTGAGTAACAAATAATTAAAACAAACATCCTGTTTCTATTGACCAATTACATATTTTAAAGCCTAGGTTATGTTGTACCAATATGCCTGTGCATAAAGATGTGGACGTGCATGAAATAGGATGAAATAAAAAAGAACCCCCCATCTGCCAAAAGGTCCAGAATTTCTGTCTGGTTTTTTTAAACGTCATAATTAAATACAAAATGAGGAAGAAAAAAACACACACACACACCTTCCAATAGGCTGGCTATGGGCCTGTGCTGCAAGTTTCTATTGCAATAGAAGTCGAGATTGTCGATATATTGGTCAAATTCCAGTAAAAAGGACAGCTTTTTAGAGGAAATTTAATATTTGCCCCCATCCAATAAATAAATTATGAATTAAGATAATAAAGTCACGTATTAAACCACGATGGAAAACATGCCATAACATTAAAATGGCTGAAACCAATATGAGTAGTCTTTGACTTCACTTCCCATGTGACATTTCCCAGTACAAATCGTATCGGTTTGTCCTAAAAAGCTGACACAAACTCTTTTGTGTCACAGATTTGACAGAAATTTCCTGTCAAATAACGTTTTGTTTTGAACGATTTATTTCTGCATTTTTACAGTTATAACCCATAACTACAATAATGAACCGTCCATTTTCACGTCGTTAAGTGGCTTACAGGCCAATGGCAACTGCATGGACCAGACGCAGAGCGACTTTCAGTACACACAAAGAGCACCAAAGCATTCCAATAAACCTGTGCGTCGCAAAAAACTGCCTCCAACAGGCCCTGCTTCTTATTAGATATTCCATGATGGCACTACAGAAGGCGCTTAGGCTACTGTCTGACTGGTTTTCTTGTGCATCTCTCACTCTCGAGCTTGCGACGTTGTTGATTGCACAAGGGGCATGATGGATAATTATCTAAGCATGGAATATTTGCAAAAGACCCCTGAGCTGCGTTTCTCAAAGCATCGTAAGCCTATCATATAATCCATCGTATAATGGGTGTTGGTTTTACTGGCCGTTTCCCAAAGCATAAAGAGGCTCTTGAAAAAGCTCGTAGATTAACAAGAGCTCCGCGAACCATAGATCGCAAAGAGCATCTTGAGCAAAGAGACTCAGTGGAGACACCAGTAGGACGACCATAAAAACAAGGCTACATGGATGCGTAAAGATTATAATATATATATATATATATATATATATTACAGAAGGTAAACTGAAACTGGGATATTTTTCAATGAACTAGGCTACACATGTCATTAATCAAATAGTGTGTGAATTACGCGGGAGCATTTCATATATGCATCATGCTGATGTAAAGACATGACACCTGCTCGGCTTCATGCACGACGTGCCTACATCTTGCAAACTATTATTAACCACATACGATATAAATTAAAAACTGTCGTAATGATTATGATATATAGCCGATGTAAAACGTTTTCTGTACGTTTGGTTAAAGTTTATTTAACAAAAGTCTTGACATGCTGATGTAAAGACATGACACCTGCTCGGCTTCATGCACGACGTGCCTACATCTTGCAAACTATTATTAACCACATACGATATAAATTAAAAACTGTCGTAATGATTATGATATATAGCCGATGTAAAACGTTTTCTGTACGTTTGGTTAAAGTTTATTTAACAAAAGTCTTGAAGTTGCAACAGAACAATCACATTTACGCATATGGGAAGCGTCTTAAGTAGGCCACTTCTTAAGAGACAGGTACGGACGTTCTTGTTAAGAGCATGTTTGAGAAACGCACGAAAAATATAACGATCGTTCGTTATTTTGATTGTAGAAAACACTCTTAACAACTAAACCAATCGTTATCGGGAAACGCAGACCTGGACGGTACCGAACCTCACAGAAGTGTAAGATAACGGACCAAGTGTCCCATATTCCGGAGTAGACCGAGCACAAAGCATGCCAAAATAAGTAAAATAGCCTAAGTTCCGTGCATAGGTGTATGGCCATGGCTGTTGGTGGACATTTTTGGCAGGGATGATTTTAAATGTGTTGCCAGGGAGCCATGCACAGCTGATTTATTGCTGCTATGATAGGTATCACCCATGGGAACAAGGACCCAACAAGGAAGTAAAGAGAAAAAAGTGAACGGGCAAAGGAACCGGAAGAAGGGAAAACAAATACAAGATTATCTTATCATTTCTTAAATAACTAATTACCACTAGATTAACTCGTGTAAAAGCCTTTCAGGCCCTGTGCTTTCTCTTGGCGCACAGGGGAAAGGCAACGCGCGGCGTAGCTCTGAAGCACGCACGAGAAGGAAACTATAGGAGCAAGCCCTTTGAATGAGCGAGTAAAATTTCACGACCCTTCACTTTTATTCTCTCATAAATCGCTTCAACGTGTAAAGTTTTAAAACGCGAGTGATCTTCCGAGTAACTCATGCTGCATGGATTTGAAAAACAAAATGGATTGTAGGCCATTGCTCCCATTAGCTGTGAACTATTCATAATGTGTTGTTTATGGGATTTTACATTTTACAAAGACATTGTGACCCAGGTGAACCATAAAGCTACTGATAAATAGGCCTATGCTT
Source organism: Hypomesus transpacificus (assembly GCF_021917145.1). NCBI lineage: Eukaryota > Metazoa > Chordata > Actinopteri > Osmeriformes > Osmeridae > Hypomesus > Hypomesus transpacificus. The sequence goes on from NC_061063.1 coordinate 7,760,229, forward strand.
ACCAAAACAAAATAAGATAGGCTAATATCTTGTGATAATATGGTACTGTAGGAACCCTGTTTAGCCCATTATCATGTTTGTGGCTCTATCTTACTGTTATTTCAAACCGTTCGTCATTCAATGTGTAAGTCTTTAGCCTATCATAAATAAATGCCTACGTCTTAACAAGCAAAACAGTAAAAACAAAGCTGGTTATTGAATTAGCAACTTATGATCATCTGATGTTTCAAGTAAAGTTCTGGGTAGATGTGACACATTCCTGCACATGTTACATTTGACTTCTCTGTCAAGGATACAAGAACGTTGATAACCTTTGATGAGCTTGTATTTGTTTCCCTAGGTCATCCTGTCTACGTGGACTTGTGTAGGGAATTGGGGGGATTTTGTAGGCCTGATTGTGAGTAATGATAAGACGATACTATCACTCTGAATATAACTGTGGTAGATATGGCTACTAATTTAACATGTTTATAAACAAACGATTGATAGTTGGATAGCCTAATTTCAGAATCCTGTTCGTTACGAAGAGGAAACCATTAACATAGAATATTCGAGCACTAACATAAATGTCTTAGTCTATAACACATAGATCTACATATTAAACAGCATATGTTTGTGTGATCTCACCAACCATTAAGTAATGAAACGAATCTAACTGACGAAAAAAACAGTATCTTATGGTAATTAAAGGTTTGTCGACTGTAGAGCTTATGATTACGATCTTGGTTGTGTGCTGGACTATCATTGGCCGGGTTTCCCAGATTCGTTAAGAAGATCTTAACACTCAGAGCTTCTTTGGATCGTTCTCAGAACGCCTTAGAACGCTCTTAGAACGTTCTTAAGAAGCTCTTAGCGTTAAGAGCTTTTTAACGAATCTGGGAAACCCGGCCATTGTTGTTTCCATCAATATGGCCCGCAGCATTTCATTGATTATAGCAGAGTTCCTTAATTTATAGGGCCTTAGCTGTAGTCTAACTCAAGCAGCAATTTAACCAGAAGATCTGAAAATATCAAGGTGGCCTCAAAAACAGAAGATTCAACCTTCAACAAAATGTTGACGTTGGTAATATTCCCCAAATAACATGGAAGCGAAGGAAGGAGCCTTCCCCACAAGATGGCAGCAATGGGCAGTATGTTAATAACAGCACAGCCATAACATAAGCAGCTGACAGTCCATCCTTATTCAAATTGTGACAAACAAAAAAACATGAAAGGTTATGCATAGAGTTAGAGGATATTACCATAAACGAAAAAACAATTGGTCAGAAAAACAGTATATTAATAATATTTTATAACAAACCTGTAAATGTGACATGTTTCACACATATTAGCCTAAGCCTACACCTAGCGCCAAACAAAATAAATAGCCAATGCTATCGTGTCACATGCTCTGTCAATTGACCACTACCAGACTGAAACGTCCAACGTACATTGTTTAATGTCAAAATTACTTTTCCTTGGCAAAGGCAGAGACATTACAGATTAATTTGGGGAGCGTTCATATTCTTACCGTGTCTGACGTGACCCGGTCTCGAGGCGCGCGGAGAGGGCAGCGGGAGGAAACGCAGTTGCAGCCTGAGACCAACGTGGAAGATCCCAAGGCACTCCAGATGAATCTTTGTATGGATCCAAAAAACTCGAAGGGCCAGCAGTACACGTGCGTTTAATCCGTTCATTGTGCCAATCCGTCAACAGAGGGGAGGGGTTCATGTGTCCAAACTGTACGGTCCCATGGCCAGAGGATCTTACTCGGGTCCTGCAGAATTGCAGGGAAGTACTCAAAAGAAACGGTGAAAAATGATTCGACTAGGATATGAAACACAGGCTCTGAAAGGGTTCGGTGGCAGACTGAGACAGTAAAATGAGAGCTGCTCTATTCCGGTAAAGGAAATTATATGTAAAAAGTTCATGATCACGGCTCCTTGCCATGTGACCTGCTGCAACCAATGGAAAGCCACCGAACGTCGTAAAGTTGCATTGCTCTGTTGTAAATTTTCATAAACAACAACGGATTTATGACCCAGTGAGAGGAAGGGCGAGAGAGGGGGTGGGAGAGAAAGGGGCAGGTCACAAGCAGGCGCCATTTTACTGAGAGAAGGGTGAATGCGTTCAACAGTCCCAGCCTGCCCAGTGTCATTCTCCCCATCTGATTTGTTTTGCATTTTAAACAAAGATAGCAGGGATTTCGTAATATTACCACCCTAGTATCATCTAGTCAAGGCTTCAGAATGGCATTTAACTGTTGTGCAATTGTTTGTACAGTTGATACTCTATAGTTCTTTATAATATAGCATTTTTCAAGGCTAATTTATATGACTTCCATTTGGATCTATAGGCTGTCTCGAATATTCCCTGACATTCTAAAGCTTTTTTTGTTGCTATTAATTTTGCAATTATGATTTTGGTGGCTGTTACATTTCATATTTGTCTTATAAGGGCCTACGACTAAATATGCAACATCCTTCATTAGCCTATTATTAAGAACAATAGCCTGTAACATATGCCAAGTGAAATAACAAGGTTCAGTGCTTTAAACCTCAACAATATAACACTATTATATAATTCAATATGCACCAATATCAATACATTTGGAAAATAACCAAATGCTTTCCTGTTACTGCCTCCACGTTTCATGAAGACGACTCCAGACTTGTTATTTTACGTATAAAGAGTGCACAAAACACATTTCTGGATACATAAACACGCAAACAAAAGTTTAAACTGTTTAAGCATTTATATGACAAAAGACAAGGAATGAAGAGCAAAACTAAAATAAAAACACAATACACAAACATATCAGTTTCAAACCTCTACAAAAACTGCAGAGCTTAAGATGTTTGCTTTGATGCTTAGGAAATCTGAGGTAGACTGCCCATTGCTGATTTAACATCATGCAAACGTTTCTAGAAAAGACTATGGTCCCAAACACTTGACAATGGTATAATTATGAACACAAACAGCAGCTCCATGTTGACGTTCAGCTATTTAAGAGGCACATTTGCCACCAGTGTGTTTAGCATAAGGCACTTCTACGCATCCATTTTTTTTCCTTTGATACACGGGAAAAGAAACATGCGAAAAAGTTCCATTACTGTAAGTTGAATAATCTACAAAACTGTTAAAAGTAGACATGAATGTAATAAGACCATTAACCAAATTCTTCCTAACCTATATGGTGGTGAAGGAATGTTCATTCGATGTCAACTGCTTTCCAGCTAATATAATTTTTTAAATGCTACAGTTGGTTATGTCTCTCTTCAAATTCAATGGACAAATTGAGTTATACAGCTTAATAGGTAGTATTCGTTCCATTTGATGTGCAGAACAGCCAACTGCATAACAGCATTATTGGCCAGTTTTGTTATACGAAAGCCTTTAAATGCTAAGCCTGCTTGTCATTTCTCATCATTAATATATTTGGCGAACAAAGTGCTATCATTCAGAGAGAGAGAAAAAGATTTATGAAGTGTTTGTTTCATCAAGGGCCTCTATTTTCTCATCTCCTTTCTTAACAGTGGGCTCTGTTGCCATGTCGGCGGACGGTGATAATCCTGTAATGATTGCATCTGCTTTGGACTGTTCTTCGGTTTCTGGATCCCCATCCATGTCCACGTTTCCGCCCTCACCAGTGACACCTGAGGTCGAAGACTGGTCGTCCTTGTGATCCTTCTTCCACTTCATCCTGCGGTTCTGAAACCAAATTTTGATCTGTCTCTCTGTCAGACAGAGAGCGTGCGATATCTCCACGCGCCTCCTGCGGGTCAGGTATCGGTTGAAGTGAAACTCCTTCTCCAGCTCCAGTGTCTGATACCGGGAATAGGTCTGCCGGCCGCGTTTTCTATTTTGGTCTGTGAAATACAGAGTTTCGTTTATCGTGCATTCTTATCTACAATGATTATTTTAAAAATACTAATATACATGTTTTGTATTATCGAAATGTAAATAAAACGTTTAAAATAGATCTTGTTTCTTGTCTATTTGACATTATTTTGTAATCTTCAATTAAACAAGAATAATAATGTATTTTCCATTCATGTGTATTCCTACTCCAGCTTGGATGGGAGGTTGTTCACTACATAGTTTTCCAATTAATGAATTCTGCTAGTGGGCTAATAACCCAAGCATACCCAAGCTGTTAAGGATTGTGAAGGACTTTTTTTCCACATTGTTTTAAACATGTAGCCTATGGAAACATGTCTGCCAGCACGGCCAAATCTTACACAGAGCTTTAACCAAATGGTCATATATTTAGAGTAAAAATGTGCCTTTGCATGTCTCACCACATATAACTAAAGAGGGCCCAATACCACTGATTTACAGTTTCTAAAGGTGTGGGCTATATTACAGCCACAAAGGGTCAAAGAAGCCAGCAGAGTAACAAGATTGCAGAGCACCCCACCCCCCTCCCCCCCACACACACACACACAACCCTACGGCAAGGTTTCTGCGCAATGAACATTACAGAGCGAAGGGCTAATGAATTTACGACCACATAACTCATTACTTTAGCAATAAAGGTTTTACGATTTTTTTCCATGCTATCTCTATGGGTTCGCGGAATTAATTGAACTATTAAAGCTCGGTACAAGTATCCAAGGTTTTGTAAATGCGTTGACCATACCTGATGTTCTCATCCATGGGTACATCCGGTAGTGTTTGTCCGCCGGTGAAGGTAGGGGCGCCGGTGTAGACTGGACACGGCTGTCGCCAAACAGACTGCTCTGGTCGAAGGAGCTGTTGTGAAGAACGTCCACGTCCGGTCCCTGGCCATAACCGGGGGTGAACATTGGGTGATTGGGGTATGTGGCATTATTGACGTTGTAAACTCCGGACAGTGACGGTGGATAGGCAAAGGCTACAGCATTTCGAACCAATGCATGTTCATCTACATTGGGTCCAAGAGCGCCAGAACCTTGATCTGCATTTGGAAAGAAAGAACCGCTCCCCACATATTTTCTAAAAAGACCATCCACATAATAAGAGCTCATTTTTTTCCCTGTGATTTGTTGGCCCAGAATCTTCAGTGTCGTTTTTACGAGGTAGTGTGATATATGACAGCAATACACCCTAGATTTACACCGAACCCCATTTTCCCTTGGACTAAAGAACGTATCCACGTGATATAGCCCTGTGATCACTGTAGCCAATCAGCGCGCCGGTCGAGATTTCATTATGGGACAGACTGCAGAGTGGGATTCAAACACATACACGGTGTATTTTCTCTCTCTCTCTCTCTCTCTCTCTCTCTCTCTCTCTCTCTCTCTCTCTCTCTCTCTCTCTCTCTCTCTCTCTCTCTCTCTCTCTCTCTATAGCTCTCTCATACACACTCACACACTTTCTCTCTTTGGACATCATGGAAAATGAAAAACAAAATATTTCAGCCAATAGATAAAGACAGGTATGACAATGTAAAATTGTGTTCCCGTTTCATTAGTGTTAAACATACCAATCTGGATATGTTCATCTAGTTGTGATATGTGTATATTTTACAAACTATTGCTTACAGTGCTATCTGAATACCATGGCACCAGCAATGTCTTTTCTGGTGCAAAACATAAAAATGATCAGTGCCGACCAGTTTGGTATGGCCTACTAATCAGTGTTCATGCAAGAAATATGTTAAACAGATATTACAGACATCCTCAATATAGACCTATCCTAGCCTATATTAACTATTTGGTGTAACAAATTGTGGCAAAATATAATCACAGTCATTTTATTTGACCAGTCTCAGCAAAACGGATTAGGCAGAAAAACGCAAGTTTTGTCTGAAAATGTATAGGCAACATAAGTTAGTGGCTGAAACAACAATAAACAAGATTTTTGCCGGGTTGTTAAAGTAGGCCCTACAGCCAACACTAGACAATTTCATAACCAAGAACTATGTTAGAAAGTCTGGCTTTTTGACTGTTCATAATTCTTAACTTCGTAATTGTTGCCAATTGTAACAGGTATTTGTTGCGCACGGCAACGGGCTAGGTATCTACTAATGATACAAAAGCAAGCTTTTTGCATAACCTTTATGTCCCAGTCAACAAAAATAAATAGCCCATATATTTAAAATGTATCCAACAGTGGCATACAATGTGCACAATACGCAGGCAGAGCATGATGTGCTGTGTGAATTCTACTGGAATTAGCATTTTATTTTTCTCATTTGAAATAAGGTAATGGGATAATTAGTATCCCACTTGTAATTTGGGAAAATGCTAAATTGCCCCATTTGTAATTGGGGTAATTTTTACTTAAGGTAACACTCTTGTTCGGAAAACATGCTTAACTATTATGATATTTAATTAGTGTAAAACCAAAACATGTAATCACTTGTTGGACTTTTACATGTCCATGCCCTTTCCAGGTTTAGAAGTGATGGTCCTATGCTGGAGGCCATTTTTGTTGTTGCATTATGGAACATTAGCGCCATCCTCTGGGAAATGGAAGAACTGTTTAAGGTGCAATGCGCATGCATTTTTTCTCTCTGCTGCAATCACACCCACTAGCCCTGAGAGACAAAAAAATGAAAAGAAAAAGGTGAAAACGTACGATGGAAAATTAAGTATCTGGGGCAAAACGCACCAGATCAGATGGTACATCTATCGAGGAGGATCAACAATTTAGTATAAAGTGAAAACAAATCGTCAAAATAATGGTTTTTGCTTAATTGCTCTTTTTCATTCGCGATGTAGAACAAGAGGCTTCTAGAGAAACTGATTGAGACAGTTTCCCAGGCCATGTACAAACAAAGGGTGGATCGAGATGACCATGAGTCCTGCGCGTAACCGTCGGGAGACTCCAATAAAACAGATCATTTCCGTTTGCCTTTTGTCCTATACCTTAGTCCCACAGAAAGAGAAAAACAAATGGGTGCCGAGTTCTGGAAACGGCCTAATTGTGTCTGGACGGCCATAAAGCCATTAAAAGCGGAATGCCAGACAGTAGAGCAGACCAGGCGTTTTATTGCTCTGTCTCTAGCCAAGCCTTTGAAGGTTTGGTCCATCTGCGTCCAGCGCGTCACAACACCAATATGGCCCGAAAAAAGTGATGTTCTTCTCCAAGCTTATCATCTATTACTTATTTCATGTACCTAAAATGTAGCATCTATCTAATAAAACAGTGGAGTTCCTGTCACTGATAATACAATTTTACAATTCCAAAGTAAAGTTGGATTTGTGATTAGCATGAACAGGTCTTTGGTTTTCAATATATTGACATAACATGTCTTGTATGCATATCCTATAAAAATACACGAGGGTACCCCGCCATATAGACTGAAACTATTGAATGGAAATGAATAGAAAAGTACAAGATCCAATCATTGGGTGGGTTCTTTCAATAAATGCAATACTTTGACCTCTACTTTCCATTTGTCCAAAGGAAAAAAGATGGCGGCCAAGACGAACGTCAATGAAGTGACTGGAGTGGTAGTGTCATGACTTGGCTTGTCATAGCTGAACAAAAATACATTTGCAACATTATTTCAGTCTTCAGCTGTCGTAGCTCTCAACATCTTTCTTGTGTTGTGTCCTCTCGCCTTGCAGCGCTTTGCACCCCATAAACGGTTATAGCGGTAATTGTCTTTTATGGCTGTATACAACTAACAACATCCTATGCCAAGACGCACAGCCTAGCAAAGCGCGCCGCGCAGGGCCTGCCTGTTTGCCCGGAATCTCGACACATTTAAAAAGAGCCAAGCACACACCCACACGCGCACGCTCAAAGTCTATCACAGCCGTGGACTTAGACTATAGTCAAACACAAGCAACTCACCAGCAATTGTGTGTTTGTGCAAGTGCGTGTTTGTGTGTGTTTTCAAGTTTTTGGGTAACACCATGCTCACATCCTTAAATGAATGAAAACAAACGCTTATAGAAATTAAGGCGGCAGACACTCATCGCAATAAAACTCCTTATAAAAATATTCTATGTGTTATTTTTTGTCTAGCGTGTAGACCAAAATAGGCCCAACATTGGTCATACAGAAGATCAATGTTAGTAAATAGGGAATTTAGCTAAGGGTGTTTTGTGGGCCTATTCTTTAAAAGTAGACAACTGCGTTATGCTTTTAACTATTATTTAAAGTCAAGCTACTGTACCTTAGAATGTTAATTACATTTTAAGAATGCAACATGGATGACTTTGCAGATATAATTTGTTTTATTCAATAAATAAAGTACAAATTACATTTGTGAATCAAACATCTGAACGGTCGCCAGACCATGAGGTATTCATTACCTACATAACCTACAGTGTATTTATTTTTCTTTCTAGCACTAACAAAACTGTAATTTTAAAATGTTACTCCCTGAAATTCAGACATAATTCAGAATCACTCTGAAGCATTCTATCGCCTCACAACAAAAATTGCAATTGCAGGTAGTTGAGAGACGTCTAGGTAGTCAAAACTAGGATATCATTGTTAAACAGCTTCTACCAATAATATTATTATGCATTTCAAAAAGCGTTTGAGGCTCATGCACCCATTTAAAATGATATAATTACGTTAGTCTACAGTCTATGTTAAAATACAACTTATCAGTAATTGGACTAACAATGAAGAGAAAAAGACTACAAACGTAATCACATAAAAAAACTCAGTTGAACCTGAATAACACACTAACACAGAATGCACAACGAACACCCAAACGAGCACAAAGATCAGGCCTATTACACATCTTACACATTGGCCCTCGGAGCCGAGGAATTATTTAATATTAAACAAAAACAAGTCAGCACTGTCAATTGTGCAATATAAAGGTAGTTGCATCAAACCGACGAGTAAGGCCGGACATGCTAACACGACAAATAATAGCTTCTGTTAGGCTAAAACAATAGACAGTAGGCTTAAAACAGGCCAGAGTCGAGGTTTCTCAAAAATCCTCATATAATATTTACGTTCTGATTTAATTATCCATTCAGTCAATCATCTTTTGGTCCGTCTTTATTGAATTTCTTCATCTTCATTCTACGATTTTGAAACCATATTTTAACCTGTCTCTCGGTGAGGTTTAGCTGCCTCGCGACCTCGTACCTACGGTCCCGCGTTAGGTACGTATTAAAGAGGAACTCTTTCTCCAACTCGAGGATCTGATGCTTGGTGTACGGGCAGCGTTTTTTTCTTGAGGCACTCGCGTGCAGCCAGTTGGACACGGGGTTATCTGGAAAAAGGGGGTGCGAGACCAGTGTGAGGCTGGTGTTGCTGACCCAAACATCAAAACACATGACGCCAAAGTGTTGAGTCTGATATAAAACACTTTCCTATTTTGGGTGGAAAGAATAGCTGGACTATGTGGTCGACATCAGCTATAAGCCCACACCGCTGCAAACGTGTTTAGATCTGAAACTTACAGTGTCTTGTTATTAGAACGGCGACAGAAACACAGCCTATTAACAAGTCCATATAAATCACTGGCACGCTTGGTATTGCATGTTTTTCTTAAGCGTAACCCCTTCACAACCCACACATGTAAAGGCTACCTTCATCCCACAGCTTTACAGACGTATCAAAAGATGGAGCGGCACTTACTTGGATCGAGGGCCGGTTTTTCCTCGCTCTCTCCGTTCTGATCGCCGCTATGGCCCAACAACGTATCCTTGTCCAATGGGGATGCCGTCGCCACAGTCCCGTTCGCGAAATCAGAGAGCAGCAGTGCTGTGTGTGAGCTAGGCAGCGCGCCATCCCCTCTTGCGCCCAGACTCTCTGGTTTGATTCCGTAGTGATGGGTTGTCGGTAATCCGGTCAGGGGCAAAGAGCCAGACATCGGCTCCAGTAGCCACGACTGCATGTAGCGACCATCCTGGTCCCCAGTGGCCGGGCCTTGGGGGTGACCGTAAGGGTGGTGATAGACAGAGGACACGGCGCCTGGAAACTGGGCCGGTACATGGCTCCAAGATGGGCTGAAGACCGGGGCTTTCGTCGAGAAGGTGCAGGGCCCATGTTCGGTATGGTCGTTAAGGGAGGTGGGTTGTCGAGGGTGCTGAAGCCCCCCGTGACTGGTGGAATATCTGGGAGCGGAAAGCTCCTCGCTCTCGGGCAGAATGAGGGAGTCAACGTAGTAACTAGTAAGCGTTCCGGACGTCGACATGGCAAAATTACTTTCACATAAACGCAAACATGCACAGATACATACAAAAACAAGCGCACACACACCACACACACATACACATGCGGTAAACCCACCCTCACAAAATTACAATCTGAAGAAATCAAGTATCAACTTGGCCCCTCAAAGAACTACAGTCTAGTACTAGTTGAAACGCAAGCTACCATTCGATTGGGTAACGCGCGCACGTGATCATAAAGGCTGAACAATAAAGGATAAATCAATCCCTTTGACCATTAAATGCTCGCGGGTCTGTGTCCTAAAATGTAATAACGTCTAGTTTTTAAAGCAAAGAATTGTTATAGTTTAAGACTAGCATATATCGACAATTAAAAGGGATAGTGTTTGCTGATGCAAAAGAGAATATTGGAAGTGATGTCCCAAACAGAATAGGTGTTTGAATCACAATATAGATATAAAAACGATATAAAACATATACTTAGAAAGCTAATTTAACAAGGCATTTTATAGGGACCATCAGCCAAAGACATTAACAGAAACCACACAGGGGTTCTATTTAGAAGGATTACGGCAGCCATATTGGACGACACGAATGAAACATAATAACATAAACGTGCACAGGCCTACGTTCTGAAGTTTCACCACGTATACCCTATTATTATGGAATGCATCCCAAAAAGAGGTAACCATGTTCGCATGCTACAGGTTTAAGCAGCTTTGACAAGATGCCCCTTACATTTTAATATTTTAATAACATATTTTTGTACTACGAAGAAACAGGCATACAGTAGCCTATAGCCAAAACAGAGACCCACTACATAGCCTACCACAGAAAGAGGGATTTACGCAAAAATGTTTATGTACAATTAAAAAAATATGGACAAAAATGTCCAAGCTTATGCACAACTTCACGTTCTCTCTGCAACCGTCTTACCATGGTAGCATAAGCTACGAAATAACTAAATGGTATTCAATTATTTATTTTGTTGATCTTGTCAGTTAGCCTAAAATATATCGTACATAACGTATCGTGTAGCCTTTATCCAATAGTAAAAAAATGTTTACATGCAATTCAATCAACGTATAAATAAAGACAAAAACAATAAAACATGTATGTGTACGAAAAAGTTAGCCTATTTATCTTGCAAACAATAGCTTTCATAAAATTGACAATTATAGTTGAAATTACAGTAGTTTTCAAATTTGCAGACGAACATGCATGAAAACAAAAATTATCTAAATATGGGGGAAATTACGCACAACGTCAAATTACCTAAATCTATAGGGTAGGCTATATTAATTTTTATTTGCATGCTACTTTTATACAATCTAAACTATTACACTTCTGCAAGCTAAACTAAACAGAAAAGGTTAATCGTTGTCGTATAAAATCAGTCATTGATCTTTTTAATCAATGTTTTAAGCAAAGCGTAGGCCTCCTTTAAATTAGAAATATTAAGTTTGGCGTGTGGCTGTATTCAATTAGAATTAAGCATAACAAGAAATATTAAAATAGTTTGAATAAAATTGTAGGCCCTACTTCGGCCAACCTATGTGTTTCATCAAGAACATTAACCCAATACGTGTATTGTCATATCGTTAAGATACTATATAAATACGTTATAATTTCTATCATATATTTATTATTATTAGAGACAGCGCCTTCAAACAGTGCATGAAACAAAATAAAATTGCGTAGGCTATCCTAAATTGTGTGTTAAGTGTAGATGTAGTCATTTTTTGTATGTGTGTAGTCTAGGGCCTACATACGCTTACTTTTGAAAATGTTTATCAAAATATGAGTGCAAATGTATAGGCTAATGCGTTCGTATTACACCTCAAGCAAAAATGCAAAGCACTCTATTGCAAGTGACCCAATGCAAAGTTAAGGCTACAGCGACGGGATTTGGGGTGTTGATTTCGAAGGCGACGAAAGCAGCCATGGGATGAATTACTAAAATTATAGGCCATAATCATTGAAGGGAAATTACAAAGTAAAGCTCCGTTATGTTTCACTAAACTTAGGCTAAACAAACAACAACACAAAAACTACATTTAGAGCAAGGCGATTGCCTGCACGCAGAAATCTATTTGTTGCCATCAAATTAACTAAAAGCTGGGCCAACACCTTAAATGGCCACAGGCAATTCAGGGCTAAGTAATCCACTTCATTTTTGAAAGATTGCAAACATGTGAATAACAATGACCATGTTGTGCAATAACCTTCAACCACAGTAAAAAAAAAAAAAAACATACAAAATAGAGAAGATTGAATATGTTAGGTGTGCTTTCACATTGTTGGACAATTATTGTGAATTTTAAGAGACTGTGAGGATTTGCGCACTAAAGCAGTGCACAGACACCTTCAAAAGAAAAGGAAAGACACAGGGCAATGGCTCTCAGGCAGTAAACCAAATCCGGGTGTTTTTAACACGGACACAGTTTACCACAGGGGCTATTGACTTCTTTTGCCCGCAGATAACAGCCTGTCTGGTGGATCTAAATATCACCATAAAGCCCTTCCCCTCTTTTGTGTTGCCTCTCTATTGCGCAGCGGAAGCATCCGGTTCTATTGCCCACCGGCGCGCCACTGAGGTCGCTGTTGTCCACTCAACTTCCCCTTCCCCTCAACTGCATTGGTCGTAACCGAGGCCTTGTCTGACGTCGTCGTCACGAGTGACAGAAAACATGCTAGCCTCACACTAGTTCCAAGTCCAACCCGCAAAATGTTAGCATATAGCAAGATTAATGTTAGACCCAGGGATACCAAGGCTCAACAACTACAAGTCGAACAATGTGAAAATGTAAGTCGGGAAATATTAAGACAGATGAACTGCAGCAAGTCAGTCTTGGCAAGTTAAATGTAATATATCCTATACTTTCAACAGCCATAGGCTAAATTAATGTTGCAGCGAATCCAAAACCAAGTATGCTCTACATTTGGTTGAATGAAGTTAAGATGCATTTCACTGGGGCAATTAAGACAGTTTTATGTTGCAGAGTTTTAAAATGGATCCCAACAACATGAAACTACCTAAACCACTCGACAGTCGGATACAACAGCCAATTCATAACACCACGTTCTCGTCGGACTTCGGGTTGATTTTGACAGCAGTGTTTTCGAAATTGAATGTAGTAAATAACCCAAGTGATCCGAACATATATTTCCACGTTCAATTACTAATGTTTTCACCAGAGCATCGTTTTTAAAATTGTTAGACACAAATTCCCAGCCATAATGATAAATTCACTCACCATTTATTCGACGAGTTTTTTCCACTATCATTCCAGAGAAGCAGATACTAGGCTACTATCCGTGCATGTCCAATTTCTAGCACTGTCTCATGCCTTCTCTCCGTCTTAATGGCTCTCACACGACTGAATCTTTGTGGGGAGCGGGAATCGTCATATAGCCTAGAAGCGAGTAATAAAACTTTACAAAAGCCGAGCTACATGCAGGGCTTCGGCCTAGACAAGTTATGGTCTTGGCAAGGTCTAAATTGTTTCCGAAAGCTGTTCCACCACTCCTTAAAACAGTTCTGTTTGTGTACAAAAAAATTAAGACAATCAACAACCCGAAGAACCCCCCCTATAAACACATTGCTTTAGAAATCTCCAGTATATTGTTTGGCCACCAATAGAAGTAGCCTATGTTATAAGTTAATGCCTATAATATAAAGTAAACACTTCAAACTATAAATAGGAACCGATAATAATCTACCACTCAGCAAATGTGAATTTATAATTTATTACGCCGTACACAGAATTATCCTTATATTTACAGAATAGCGTACTTTACACAACAATAAACTCGTGATTGACTGATCATGTAGCCGATAATTCCCCCAGTTTGGCCAAAAACACAAAGCTATTCAACATGAAGGAGCAATTCTGTAATGTAGGCTACATTTAGGCTATCCTTAATGATCACATAATTTGTTGGCTACGTCTAGCCTTTTAGTGAAGATTTATCAAATAGATCAGACGTATTCCATGCCGTCAATGTTTTGTGTGGTCTACACATTGTCAAATAAGGTAGAAGGCTTCAGCATCGTTTTGGTGCATGCTATCAATTCAGAGAATGGTCACAAATATATGTAATATATTTGGAAAGACCAAATAAATGTAGGCCTACTTTTATAGTTAAATACATAGGCCCCTCAATAGAATAGAATCTAACCAGACTACTGCTTTTTGCCCAAATTCCATCCTTTAGACTTACTTATACACGACCCCTATCCAAACGGGCAAACATAAACAAAACTGAATCAATAAAACAATGTACACCACCATACACAGCAACAGAACAGCATTCACGTTTTATCAGTAACGTACATAGGACGATGCACAAACGAGGCGTGTCTATTAGGCCTAGAGACTTGCCTCCTAATACTTGCAACTAACTCATTCAGGGGAAGTGAAATTCTATATTTCCGTCATCATGAAAAAACAAAATTAGACGTGAGCTCCCGAATCCGGTTTTCCCGTGTCATTTTCTTCAATTTCATTCTGCGGTTCTGGAACCATATTTTGACCTGTCTGTCAGTCAGGTGCACGCTCCTACTGATCTCTAGGCGACGCTCGCGAGTCAGGTACATGTTGAAGAGGAACTCCTTCTCGAGCTCCAAAGTCTGGTGCTTGGTGTAAGGACAACGTTTCTTCCGGCCGCTTTTTGCTGTCAGCCAGTTGGCTCTGTTTTCACTTTTTGTATCTCCTAAAAAATGGTAGATACAAGCTTTTAGGTTAGAGCTATAACAATTGGCTCGGCATGTATGTATATGTGTGTGTGTGTGTGTGTGTATGTGTGTGTGTGTGTGTGCGCGCGCGCGCGCGCGCGTGTAGGCTGCATTAAGCGATAGGCCTCTCCAAGCAAACTTGTACTTTGCTTGAACTTGAGAACGTTTACATTAACACAAGTGAGAAGACAAAAAGTATAAAAACATGAAACACCTTGGTAAGGGATAATATGACTGTTGTATGGCAGTTATAGTGATGTTATTTTTTGTCTCAAAGGAATACAGCTATATGTTTAGGCCTATAGGCTACGTATTATATCATAACTACGATTAACGTTATAATTGTAAACTGCACACAAAATTTAAAAAAATAACACTTAAAATCAATGAATCAAAGTCTACAGTCTAAACAAATGACCTCTTATCAAGTAAAACTTTATCATTGTTGCTCCAGTACATTCTTCAGATCTTAACCATTATTTTCACACGTACCTTAACAGTTTTGTGTTGCGCATTTCTGAACACAAGAATTAGTAATCCTTTAAATAGGCCATATAGAACCTTCGGCTTACTGTTTAGAGAAGCCACGATGTAGACAGCCACGTCATTTTCACACTGATCCTAAACACCATAGAAACCTCAGAACTACACTGACAGACCGACTGGTCTTACCTCTTTTATGCGTCGCCATACCTGCCTTTCATACATAAAAAACGTCTGATGCTGACCAAACCTTTTATGGTCTTCACTTACCGTCAATGGTCCTCCTTGGTCGTTCTCTGTCTACCTCCTCTGGTTCGTCAGGAGACAAAGATTCTGCATCAGAGGACGCTCGTGCTTCCTCGTCTCCTGGTGGAGCATGAGTCTGGAGGGGCACGTTTGCCGAGGAGACGATCTCCTCGGTGTTTCTCTTCTCGTGCGCCGTGGCTAGGTCAGAGGACGTCGGAGGTGGTGGGGTGTGGTAGCGAGTCGGGGCAGGGGGGTGTAGGCCAAAGTGAGAATGGGAAGGGTTCGACTGGGGGCCGTGGTAAAGTTTATGAGAATGTGCGTGTGTCTGAGACAAGCGGAAGTAGCCCGGAACAGGCACTGTACCCCTGCCTCCTCCGTCCGCGACTGTGCACGAGCCCGAAATTGAACCAGCTGTGGTTAGCCTAGAGTACGTGAGGTCTTCGGCGGTCGAGCTTTTCTGGCATTTCTGCGGTTCGTAGAGGCAGTATGCACTCTCTTCTTTAATGTTCTGAGAGAACGAGCAGGGTGCAACCTGGGGACCCACAGTTTGTTCCTGGTCCATTCGGCACGACCTCTGCGCGTCCATCCACATCTCCATGCCTGACATGTATGCGCCTGATGCGGACATCATATTTTGGGGACCCACCTCGTTCCGTTTGACTATACCTGGGTAGTATCCACAACTCTGTAGTCCGTAAGGCACCTCTGTGCTGGTGTTATGGGGCACACATACACCGCTCACTGGATAGTGCCCCACTCCGCTGTCTGTCCGGGTACTGATAAGAGAGTCCACTAAGAATGCATTTCCTGCCGGGCTGTCCGAACATGCCATTATTGTAGTGTATTTTGGCGAAGGGAGAAGATAGCCCTTTCTGGCTGACATTTCTTTTGCAAAACATGTTGGATATGATTAGAGATACCCCCCTCTCCACCGGGAAGACTCTTTAACCAATAGGAACTCTTGGAGACGATCAGTCCCTCCCATTCCATAAGTTACGTAGCAGCCGGGACCATATCTGTCATGTGGCTAAGGCAGAGAAAAGAGACAGCCCTGCAATCAGTGTGTTTCTCTCACCTCGGTTTAATGCACGGCCATAAGGGGCGAGGCCGTCTGTTGAACACTCGAAAATAAAAACGTGTGTACACTACCATGTGCGTAAAAAGGAAGTCAACTATCTTGTACACGACCTAAGCTACTATGACGCTTCTTTATTTGGTTTAAAAATAGGCGCAGACATATCAGCCCACTGCAAAATATAGCCTATACATTTCTTCCATGTGCTTTTATCCATTCGAAAGAGAAATGTAGCAACTGTTGAAAAGTGGAAGCAACTGCAAAAGTAGGATTGTATGGTAGGCTACACAACAAAGGTTAAGACAAAATCATATATCCTAGTATTATGCAATCTGTAAGGGCACCATAACTTTAATTAATTATAGCCGTAGTTTGTCAGGCTGATAATCATTTTAAAACGCTATGATATGTCTACATTTGAAGGATGAATTTGCAAAAACATTAACTTTAAGTGTTAGATGCTTTAACTGCAGATAAGTCTATGCGTGTTTGGACTGAAGGGATAGGTGCAAAGAGCAGTCCTCAGATGCAGATAAATTGCAGACTCCGTAAAGTCAAGGATACCTGTATATCGTTTGAAGCTGGAACTAGTGAAACAAACGTTTACCTATTTGCATGTAGCAGTTAAATGAGGTATTCCATAACAAATCACTATACTATCAAAATAAATCATGCCACATTGCAATGAAGCATGTATAAACATTGACAAGCCCGTCAATACATTCACCATCAATAAAATGATCTTCTCGTTCAAATAAACGTTTCTTAACGTTAGTGAATCTGCACATTGAATTAAGTAATTAGCTACTCCTTGCTAAAGTAGTACCACAATGAAGTGGTAAGTCAGTGTATTGACAATAATAAAACAGTATTGTGAAGGTGGTGGCAATCTACCTCAAAATAAAACTGCATATTATAAAGCCGCCATAGCTGTTATTGTGCACGTTGTTTAATAGCAAAGTATTACTTGATGTAGGCTACTTAAAGAAAGAAAAAAAATTACTCTGTAGCCTATATAAAAGTAACCATATTAGACAACTTAAAGGCTAATTGAAAAAAGATTTCGACAGTATAGGTTAGCTACTAGTAATTGGTGACCAAGCACCTCTAATTTATTTGAATTCCGTAGTTCGTCCACTTTAGACATCGCCTTTACGTTTTTTCTTAAATAGTCTAATCATTTGAGGAGAGCTTTAGCCAAATAAATCATATTAAATGAACTACCATTTTGTACATTAGGCTACAAATTAAGATACAGGCTTATGTATATATATTGTTGCGGAACCAACTTGTTTCGTTCATCTGTGTCCTTTTTGGAGTATTGGGACATAATAAACTCTCCCTCCATTTTGTAGTGTTCATGGCCATGTGTTGTAGCTCCAGGTTGAAGTTAAACACGGCCAGCTTTGCCATTACCAGGCCAGGTGGCTTGGGGCCCTCCGGGTTTGCTTCCACCCTATGGTGTCTGTCTAAGACGAATTTGAAGTAACATTTATAAATTGGGGTTTAAAACGTCACATGCTAATTCAGGATTTAGTTTTGAAACCATATTATTAGCAATGTATTGTGGATGGAGAATGTGTCTTGCAGTGAAACTGACCCCAGAAAAAGGAAAATTACAAATAACAATTATTTAATATATTTATGAGTTAAATAGACACAATATGACGCTAATTAATCAATTATTAGAGTAAAGAGATTTTAGGGGAGAAAATTGGCTATATATGCGCCTCTTTGAAAACTATTGACGCATCGCAAGATCAAAAACAGCGTAAGGAAAGCTAGACAAAATTACAAAAACTTCAAGAAAACTACCTAAATTAACTTAAATTTAAGATAAAGTTACTTAAGCTGCGTGTTGGAAAAATCAGCAACACATACCGTGTTGACGTTAATTCATCATGTGCATATGCATGACACCGCTATCAGCACACTGTTGATGTGGGGCCTATCTATTACATATTGTGTTACCGTTATTAATTGTAGCTATTAAATCTTAATTTTCACAGCTGCCCGACTATAGTTTCCACCTTAGCAGTTTACTCTGACCAGTGGCTTTGATCAAGCCCAATAGTGGCAGAGGAGGCCGTTTTAGACGGATCATGTTCGTCGCGAGTGCAGTTATATGAACAATAATGCGGCGTTTTATTACATCCAGCGGAAGCATTTATTTTTCACGAGAGACAAAGGATTCAGAAAGTGAGTCTACGCACATGCAAGGCCGCCCCCCCACGCCTTAGAATGACACCCAATATCTCCCCTTCTCCTTTTCTCTACAGTCAGGACGGAAAGGGGGACACGTATATGGCTATCACTACCAAATCTTTGCCTACTTTTTCAGTCACATATTTTATCGTTTTGGCACGAAGAGAGAATGATGTCTTTTGGAAGGACACCAAACACAGTTCCTGTGGATTCCAAAATAAATGGCTTCAAACGAGACTATAGGGCCAACTTTAACTAAGTTGGGTTGTCCAAAGGCGTTTTAAACGATTGATTAAAACGATTGAGCTAATAATACATTTTGCATTCAACATCCATTGCTTAGTGTTCAGAAATTGAAACGTAAATTGCTCACAGTTTTTTATAATTAAAAGATATTAACCCTGACCTTAAGCACTAGGCTAAAGAAAGGGTGTTTACTTATGCAGTAGGCCTATGCCTCGTATGCTACAGCATAGCCTACCTTGCATTATGCTACATTTTCCAGTTCAGCAAAATGTAGTAGCGCGTTGCAGAATAAAGACTTACACAGATTTGATGCTTATTCAGGCCATCAGAAACGGCCTACATTATTGGCCAGTGACCTGTTCTGAAATGCTGAACATTGACTTAATCTTCAAAACAGTCGTGTTATCACCATGAAAACAAAAGGACCAAAGACAATGGTGCGTGTTTAAACTAGAGGTGAACGTTTCCGTCAAGTGGATGAAAAAGTGTAGGTATTGTGGCAATCTACGATTTACCTGCATGCGTGTTTAATAATTTGAGACTCTTGAAGAAGGCTGTGGTGGGTTCTTGTCAGCATAAAGGAAAAGATCCACGGCCATGACATTGGTCTCAGCAGCGCCGCCCGGTGGTACAACAGTCCATTTTCCAGCTCAGCCATTGCCACTACATTGATTCAAAGTTGGACAAACCTAGAAGGGAGAAAAGCACTCAAAAAGTGAAGTCGAGGTGGTCGGCGAGCTAAGGCTTACCCTATCCGTCCTCTCCCTAACGTCGCTCTCGCCTTCTTGGTAACACAGTTAATAACCTTGGGTCTCAGACGGTTTATTGCACTGCACTCCAATTGTACAAATGCTTCAGACTCTCAGACAGGTTTTATTGCCGCGTTGCTGCGGCAACGGGGAAGATGTCCCGTAATTAGGGACGGAATTCCAACGCGCCGTAAAGGATGCGCGAGGCAAGGCCGGATATGGCAAAGAGGAGCAACCATAAACTTCAGCCTCTCTCCCTGCCTTTATGGCCCTTTTGACTGTCATATATGAACGCCAATGCGCTGCAGCAGGCGCTCATAAACAGAGCGATGATAACAGCAAATATGGCGAATCTTGCTTGAGAGACTGTTGTGAAAACAGTGTCCTGAATCCGATCCTTAAATGACAGCTCACAAGTTTACCAAAAAGCACGTGGTCAGCATCCAGCACCATTTTACGCTCAATGTTATGCACACAAAATATAGAAGTTCAAAGGCAATGACTAGACTCATACAATAGTAGGTTTGGATAACACACAACTTCAAATAACCATGTCTATTATGCAGTAACTGCCCAATAATCAACCCAACAAATAACATGGACTTAGAAAGTATTCTGAAAACTACAAACATTCTATTAACACTTGTATAGATATTAAAATGCTAAAAAGCCAAAAACAATTTAGTAAAAGTTTTCGTATTATATGGTTAGATATATTGCTATAGACACACGTAAGATCCTTTGGCTTCTATATGATGTTGCATTCGCAACCTCAACTAGAATGCGTTTGTCCCTATTACAAGCAGACATCTACTCCATTGATAAACTTGATTTTCCTGTCTTATTTTAACACCAACAATCGTTGCATATATCTGTGCGTAATATTGCAATACAAAGAGAAGCGTGCGTAAAAACCCCATAACATCTCTGAAAACCAGAATGACCAGACACAAAAAAGAATTCCTTCCAGAACCTTTTCAATTTTAATTTTGAAATGTAGGATAATACACAATAATGTGGGCCATACCAAGCAGTTGATACCTGACATTACATTTCAAAAGGATTTTCTCCATTACATGACTGCAGTAAAGAACAATTTAAATGTTTTATGAAACCCTATGTTGGAATACTACGGCCCTATAGTGCGTATTTAGGTGTGCCACAGAGTTCGACAATGCAACCCACAGCGATGCTGAACAAGCTTAGTCCTTATATCTGGTATGAGCTGTTATCATCGTCTGTATCCGTATACCACAAATTAAAATTAGATGTGTGCGTGATCAGATACACACATTATCAACTACAATGTGTTGTGTGAGGAAAATGGGGTTAACATGTGCTGGGGTCATACTAAATAAACATGGTATCCCAATAGCCATAGTTTTACAAATGAGTAAACAATGGCCACAAAATAAATAACCTAACAAATAGAGACAATGTCTGTCTGTGCAGAGTCATAAGGCATATTTGGTCATAACAAAGTCCGTAACCAAAAGTGTTAACTTGTAGGCCTACGACATCATACAAGTAAACCGACCCAGGTTGAGAGTCCTAAGATTCAATAACAGAAAATTAAAATCAAGGGTTATTTTGATTACAAAAACGTAAGGTCAGTGCATAGACTGATTAGGTTGTCCGCGTGAAAAGAAAATTAACAAAGAGACTGTGCGCTCCAATAATATTAGAATATGTCTGGACAAAATACAATTGTCTTTGTGATGACAGAAAAACTCTTAAACAAAGTCTCATGAGTCTAATGTTCATACTATGTCTTCATGCTGATTTTCAAATCAGGAGAGTAAATTGTCCTCGAACTTGAAATTAACCGTTGAGCGCTGTTGTTGCTGTTGTGGTCACTGTCGTTTTGTTGCAGCCATACGTCTGAGGAAAAGACACAGCAGTCAAGTCTGTAAATGCAATGAATCCTATAGCAGAGGATTCGTGGTGTAATACTGTAATCTGTCTCTGTTTAATTTCTTTTCCTTCATTCTTCGGTTCTGAAACCAGATTTTTACTTGACGGTCGGTGAGGTTCAACATACGAGAGAGCTGCAGCCGTTTTTCCTTGTTAATGTACACACTGAAAAAGAACTCTCTCTCCAGTTCTCTTATTTGATATTTTGAATAAGGACATCTTTTCTTACGGGTCCTTTGTCCATCTGGGGTGGGAGAAAAACAGAGAATATACAGGTCACAGGAACAATAAACAATTCAGGAGATCCATGACTGTTATATGGACTTTTGGGGTATAGGCTACACAGCTAAATTACACAGTGGTCAAATTAACACAGACCAGAACTCAATCTCTCGATTTACATATTTCACAATTAGACAACTTACAAACAATTCAAATGAAGTTGTTATATTGTACAGCTAACAATGCTTGAATATATCCGTTTAAAGCATGAATGATTTTTGGCAGGGTACATATTTTTTTGTCTTTGCCAATCAACATCCATAATAAGATAAAACATTTAGCTCAAGGGTTATTTTTGAGACCATGATATGAATACAAATAGACTACATAACGATCTAGCTACAGAACACGGCTGGCTTTAGCCGTAGTGCTATCCTAACCCCTAAACCAGAGCCACCACCCTCATTACACCCAAGTGCTCTTTTAACGCAAATAATCCGTGAAACTAGCTAGTAGTCTACATTTATGACACACAAGACGAATAGAAGACAGTATCTCGATAAATTAATGGTAATGCATTATATGTGGTTATTGAAAATGTTTGAGAGCGTAAAAAAAAATACTGGTCCAATGTTTTTCATGGCCAATTTCAATTCCAAGCACGTGATCTTGTAGTTTATAACAAAGTTTTGTTGGGGAAATCTACAGGCCCTCTATAAACCTTATATGCTTATAAAACAGCATATAAAAATTTTAACAGCAGCGCGCTAGATTGCAAACTTTCTCTCATAACCAAGGCGCTGACTTAATACGTACTGCTGCTGCTCGATTTCTCCTCATTGTTGCCGGAAGACTCTGGGCTGCTGGTCTCCTCGCGCGGCTCTTTCGCCTCTGTGTCCCGGCATGATGGTGCGTGCTCCGGCGCAGAGCTTGCCGTCTTGGTGACCGTTTTGTCCCCTGAGTAGTCGTTCGCTGAATGGTTTTCTGTTGGATTTCCATATGCCGTCTCGAAAAACTGGTCAAATGCTTGAGGCAGCACCCCGTTCCTTCCAACATTACCGTAAAAATTGGATGCAGATCCCGAGCCTGAGTGGTGGTGGTGGTGATACGCGGCAGCGGCAGCAGGGTTGTTTTTGGCGAACATTTCCCCCACGGTAGTCTGTGCCGACAGACAATCTCTGTGCACCATGTCCTCTGTGGGGGGATAGCATTGGGGCAGATTTCCCCTGTGCGCCCACTTACTGGACGCATCAATGGCAGCATAGTCCCTGAACGTCACCTCTCTCACGGGCTGAACTTGCGGCAGGTTAGAGGAGTAGGAGTACGTCATGGGGCGAGTAGACGGGGTCTGGGACAAAAATGAGGGGAGAGTGGAAAAATCTGCCCCCGCCGACACATAGTAGGTACAACTAGGTAAATACATGTTCGATCCGACGGGGACCCTCTCGTCAAAATCCATCATTCCTTCACTCTATACTGTTCTATCTGGGATTCGCCTTTACAGCCGCCCTTAACATGGCTCTGGAGCGCCGTGGCTCGTGCCTCTTTGAAGCAGGTTCCGCTAGGCAGAAATTTTGAAACGTAAGCTGACGTGGAGAGCCATCACCATCCATTCCAGGGAGGCGTGGGTCACGTGACAAGGGCAGAAATTGACAGATTGTGTGTGGGTGTGTGTGTGAGGGGAAGGGGTGTTGCATGTGGAGTAATTCGTGCGTGTGTGCGTGTGTGTGTGAGTGAGTGAGTGAGTGAGAGAGAGAGAGAGAGAGAGAGAGAGAGAGAGAGAGAGAGAGAGAGAGAGAGAGAGAGAGAGAGAGAGAGAGAGAGAGAGAGAGAATTTGAGTGACTAGACTTAGAGCTAGTTGTCCTAAAGCTTGACATTGGTGGTTTATCGTCATCTCGTTCTAAAATAAAAGCCTTTGCTTGCAGCAAGTCAGAGAAAAATATATATAATTGTATTGGTTTTTAGAATGTACGCAAACCACGAATTGCAATCGAGGTATCAATCTCCGTGTGTGGTTTGACATTTAATTTGGAGCTATTTGTATATGTCATTTTCCCGAGTTAAGAAATATTATCAAGACAAATTGCTTTGCTAGTGTCATAACGAGATTTTGTTTATTTTTCTGACATTCATTAATTTACAACATGAAATTTGCTTCGGCCCAACATTTGGCGATGATGGTCATGTTCAAGTAACGCTTGACGTTTAAGCATGAATGCAATCAGGTGTTGAAGTTGGCGGCAAAACAAAATAAACCAAGGTTGCAGGCAAACAGGCTTTTCGTCATGCAGACACTAACTATTTTATCGTAGTTGTTTCTTCAAATTCAAACATCATTAGGCTACATAGCATCTAGAAATATAATGTTTTGCAAAAAGGTTTCAAAAAAGCTTGTCAATATTATGCAGCTTGGTTTACGACAGCAATACCGAATGCCTATGCGATCGATAGTCTTTTCAGAAGGAACCCATGAGATATCTGAATATTACAACATAAAAAAATTGATTAGTCCTACTAGTTGATAGGGTAGTGTTTGCCGGAGTATTTGAAACAAATAGTAGCAGTGGCCCAAACGCCATGACGTGTGCTGAATGAATACGTTGTTTTTCTAGTTGGCTGGGGTTTACCTGTTGTTTTATTCTTTGCTTAAAAACCATAGTTTCACAGTGGCTCATAAGAAAACCACACCCAGTCCTATTTTACGCACATATATTACAGTTAGGCCTATTAATTGACAACAATGCATGTTGTGTTGGTGACGAGGGTCTACATGAATGTCATTCTGTTTTTTGGGCCTTGTATGTCCAATGTCTATTTAACGTGAAATTGCACATTATTTATTGAGACCTTCAAAATGCTTTGGGGTGCTATTTCAACGCAAACATTACATTTCTATTTTCATATAGGCTATGAACTACAGTGAAAGAAAGAGAGCAAATGTGAAGCGTATTTTAACTTAAAATGAGCATGGTAACATTTCATAGTTAACGCGCTAAATAAAACGAACTCAATTTCCCTTCACATAGGCTATCCATTTTCAATTGTAGGGCCATTTTAACTCCTAATCACTTAATGGAATATCTCTTGATCTATGACGCAGCCTAAAGAAAGTCCGTATTATCCATGTTGCATGCAATAGCCTAGTTTGTGATTATAATATGTGAAGAAAGGAATCCTTCGCAATGCAATAAGTTATTTCACCCCAAAACACCACAGTGACCACAGTGCATGTTTGGAGTGGCTGGAACCTGAGGCTAATATGCTTTGAGAGACCCTGTGAACGGATTAGGACCGCAGGGACTCCCCCGGCCCCACCGTACGTTACCTAAATCCACCCAACATACACATGGGCTCCAGGACTTGGCGGGAAGGCATGTGTAACGCGATCCTGAACAATCACATTTACTAAGAAACGATAATGAGCTAAACCCCTGCTGCAAAAAAAGTAACACACGAATATTCTTGGGTCATTCGTCGCTTGGGCTTATTTGAATAAAGGGACACAAACAAACCAGTGCCTGTGCAACCACACGCTCCGCCTCTTCGTCAATCCCGACAAATTCTACGACTTTTGCTGGAGCTTTTAATGTGTAATTGAGCACAGGGTGCCCACGAAAACCAAAGCCAGCTCCTCACAGACCTTAGTTTTTATAGCTCCTACAGAATCTACTGCGCCTTTTTTTCCTTCTCGGCCAGACACCACAAAACTGACCAGGCGTGATAGGAAGTCGCCACCTACACCGGCTCAAAGTCATTAAGCCGAAGCTGCACAGAGACATAAAAATAAGGATTCAAACCTCAACAGAAAGGTAAGAATTGTACATACTTGCATGCACTACCAGTTTATAAACGATTAGTAAACTTGACAAAACTTAAAAGCATACGTTTGTTATGAGTAGCCTACTTTAGTTAAACATTTAGCATATGAACATTGTTTTCATATAGGACTAGCAGGATCAGTTCCGAAACACATATGATTCATGTGCACTTATGATCTCTTTAGTTCTATTGGATTTTCGTTGGTAAAACACGACACGACATCACTGCGTAAAAGCCCACCACGCTGAAGCTTTGTGTATGCGGTCGACTTCAAGTTCGGGGGAGGGAGTTGGGCCACCGCCTGCAGCGAAGGGCCTTACTGAAGGGTCTAAAGACGCCATTTAAGGGAACAGTACACCCTGAATACTGCAAACTCAATTTACGCAACAGCATGCAGGAATTTTGGGCAGATGAAAATAGATCCATGTTGTTTAAGAATCAAAAAGACATTGGTTGAAAATGAATTGTAAGAATGAACAGAAATACGATCTTTGATTTGGCTATATATTATTTTAGTGGTCTGTAGCTTTCAGCGATCACAGGTGATCACAGAAAATACATTAA
Organism: Hypomesus transpacificus; assembly: GCF_021917145.1. NCBI lineage: Eukaryota > Metazoa > Chordata > Actinopteri > Osmeriformes > Osmeridae > Hypomesus > Hypomesus transpacificus. The sequence continues at coordinate 7,786,549 of NC_061063.1, forward strand.
TAATGTAAACACGTTATTGTCAGTGAAATCTGCTACAAAAAGCGTTCTCCAACTGAACATTAATTTAGTTATTATTAATAGGATTACTTTATAGACTCATTCAAAGTTGAGCAGATTTATTATTATTTAAGGTTCCAACAAATTTAATAAAAAATGACACAATTGTCAGAAGACGCTACAACGTGTAATTTAGCCTTTCTAAAGGAAAAATGCGAATTTGACCGATACGGCTATATCTCATTAAAGGCCTACACGAAGTAGGCATATAGAACGGTAATGTGCATATTGTGAGCTACCTAAGATTAAAGCGAAATAAATGGTAGGCTACAATTTAGTGAAGCTTCATATTGGGTTTTCGGCTGTCCAAGTAAATTAAGCCTAAATATTAGGCCAACACATAGGGAATCTAAATTTACAATTAAACAGGATATATTTTTTGAGAGGAACTCAATGCCCTGTTACTTTATTTAGCAAATTCTTGAAATAATGTTTCCTAACAATAACACTATAAAACGTTTAACCATTTAAAGCAATAGAATGTCAAAATACCGTTGATGTTGGTCTACTCAAGATGTGTAAAAGCTACAGAAGTGAACACAACAATGCAAGGCTGTTAAACTCACTCAATGACACACAACCTCAAAACAAAGGACTATATTATGTTCAATGTATCTTAAATCAAGAAATAGTGTTAGCCTAAGTATTGCGCTTGTATTACTGTTATGCTCACTTAAAAAATGCTTTTGAACTTGAATGATGTGCGATCTTGGCTGTCTGTAGACGGTTAACATTGTTGTTAGGCTACTGATATGAGCTTTGAGATGAATACTAGCTTCCAAACTGAAAGGCTACCCACATACACATGAAAAAGTCTCCCACACCTACTGTAATACTAATTAACACACATGAATACACCAGGAGGCGTGAACTTGTTTAAACCATTGAGAACTGTTAATTTATCCACAGGTGACAGAAATGTGGGCCGAGGGCGATGGTGACGACATGGCGGCCGAAGAGAGACCACACAACGGCGACAGACGCAAACAGAACTCAACTCCATGGTCAATAAAAGGAAGTGGCATTGCAAACTCTCGGATCAAATCAAAACGTTGATATCACTATTAGATTGCAAACTTTCAAAGTAAATTAAAGGCGACAGGACCTAATTTAACTGGACGGACGCATATGGACGGAATAGGCCTAGATGATCTTTTAAAAGATTTTGATCTGAAAATCAATGCTCCGTTGTGGTAATGGACATGGTAATTTGATTATCAATTCTGAACATTTAGGCTATGTAGAATATTATTCTGTAAAGGCAATAAATACACTATTTGTAATATCACCCAATTTAAATGTTTATAATCTACCTATGTAATTTGAGCATGACATGGAGTTTTGGAATAGTTTAAACAATATGCTATTTCTTTTGGATAACCGAACCATTCCATGTTGGTCCACAGGATTTGTTGAATGTCGAGGGTCATGGTCGAGGTATACAGAAATAAACTTCCTTGCAATGACTGTTGTGTTTTAGAAATGCCGTAATGCCGGTAGTGCTTGTCCATCATATATGCTTGTACACATAAGACATGGACATTTAGTCATTGTGTCGCAAATGGGCCTACTTTCAAATTCCTTATTCATTCTAGTATACAATTGTAAAACTAGAATAGCCTGATCTGGGAGCCTAATCCCAGTGGTGCAGTTATTGGGCTAATCAAAATTAATATTAGCCTTTGTTGCGGTCTATACTAGTTGAGTTATTTTACTCGAGACTGAATAAAGTAAGCGTTAATTTTTTTCAGGAGGAAAATGTTCCTGGGTTAAAGATAACTTGATTTAAAAAAAAAAATCGGAGAAGTAGACCTAACAGACATCATTTACTTCGAAATGTTATGAGATATATTTCCATAGCCTAAAGAAATATGTAGGCTACTCAAAAATGGATCACAATAGGCATACACACAATTTGTTGATGGAAATTCAATTCAGGCTTTAAATAAAGGATTCAACTTTCATTCTATTTACTTGTAAATAGGCAATGAGACATTATATAGCCTATCACGATATGTATATAACGTAGTTTATAGGCTATGTAGATTGTTCAATTGCAGACATAAAACAAATCAGGAAATGTTGGTCCGTAATCCACACAACAAGGTTTTCATGCATACTAAAAGTGTTTCGTGGGTATTTCGAAGTCATGGGCCTTTCTGTGGCCTATAACACTGTGACTATATGGAAAATTCACAACATTAAAAAAAACTAACGAAAATGTGTCAGCCTGTTTTTACATAGTTGTAGGCCGTCAACTGAATACGGAGTCATTTTGCTTAAAATAATGGTCAAGTGTTTTTGTATGACCGCGGTAAAGGCCTTTGATCAGTTTGTGGCCATATAGGCTTTTGTTACATTTATTTTGAGCTTCTACTGATATTCCTCTATGAGGTAGTCTCAGCTACATGCTTTCAAGTCTAAGTCAAAGCTATTTGTATATTACTTTCTGGCTGAAGGTTACACCCCTCCCCTCCATTACCAAGAGAGACAGCGAAGGTCAATGTAAAGAGCATGGTTTTAGCCCCGGCCTTCATTCACCTTGGCTGACAGACTGACGAAAATAAATGTTCGGATCTATTGACGATCTAAAGGATTTCTACGTCAATAAGATAGGCCAATTTTTCTCTCTGTTCTCTAAAAAGCATAAACCCAATCTTGATGTTTGAATTGTCTGTTGAAGTGAATGGCTAAATCATAGAACCAGACAAAAATGATAACATATACTATTATAGACGTTTCATTATTCACGTTAAATGTAAAGGCTTTGTCCAGGCTTTGTCTACATCTTAAACACGTTATTAAGATCTGATCCTGCCGCATAAGAGATCTATAATGGATCATGTACTAAGGAATTCACTTCCCCATTTTCCATCTATCTCGAACCAATAGGACAGACAGCTCTGCGAACTTCTGTACATGCTACACATTTCTTCTCAACAGAGAATGCCAAATTGATTTGTTAGCCTATTGGTAGGCTTAAGAAATAGACTGTAATTCCCCGTTTGGCCTTTGGGTGGAAGCAAACCCTAACATGCCACTCAGCACATTCTGACAGTCTGGGGATAAACAGAATGAAAATCCAGTCCAGCCTGGGCCGTTTTTATTGCCACCACAGTTTGAATTTCTCTAAGAGTTGCGTGCGCGCTCGCGTATGCTGCGTCTGAACATTGTCTGACGTAGAAAGTGTTTCTAATGTCAGTTGAAGGCCGAAGAACTAACCTACGTGTAAAGAACAACCATCGTCAGTGCCAGTTTAGATATAGGCTATTTTCAGAAAGCATCTTTACTTAATTAATTGCACATTAATTCCGTGGGAAGATAAGACTGTTTTGGAGTTGTTAGTCCATATGATCGTTGCTACTCTTGCACCCTACAGCTTCCTTCAGCATCTGAAAATTACCTCAAATTATTTTTCAATAATCTGCTGTTTTCATATTAATTTGCCAGACGAAATCTAGGTGAAGTTGAATCAAAAATAAAATAACTGGCCAAGTATCAAAAGAAAGTTAAGGAGCCTAAATGTGTTAAGGTTTAGCTCTTCACGTGCATGGACCATTTTGGTCATCACATTAGAAAAATTGTCCGCCACGCCTTAAGACCTATACTCCTCATTGTCTAGTCAGCTGCGCCCTTCGCTCAAACATTTTGGTATAGCTAAATCTTTAATTATATCTTAAAGTGAGATATTTTCTTTTCTCCAAACTTGGAGTTTGGAATGCATCTCAAAGATTTCAACGTGAATAAAGTGGTTCCACTTCCAACCTGGAGGTTGATTCAACCTCCAGCAGTGTATTCAAATTATAAAGAATGTATCCGCTATAAAGGACAGGCATGTATCTTAATTGATATGCGAATATGGATCATATTACCAAGCTGTGTCAGACAAACTCTGGACTTTACTGTTTGACATATGCGAATAAGGAATTGGTTCTATAGATTATTTACGATTACATTCAGCACCTTGGACAGCCCTTCTAAAGACTTACTGATGCACTTTCTAAAGATCAATCTACATGCTGGGTGGTAAACCGGAGGCTTTACGTGCATCGACCTCGACCATCTTATTCGGTAACCGGGCCCTAGATTTCATTGAAATGTCCAAAACAGATGTCACAATGGTAGACATTTTCATTGAGTATTTTTCTATACTAGTAAAATACATTATAGTTTAAGATAGGCCTGCTAGTTGACTATTTGTAAAAGTCCATGATGGGCAAATTAAAGATATTCATTTTGGACTAAAAGAGACATAGGAACAGGCTACCATGGCGAATAACACCTATGCCTGATATGACACCTATGCTGAAGGCTTTGGCCTTCAACCAAATCGATCTAACAAGGCGGCGAGGATGTACATTTCAAATTATCAAACGACAGTGTCGAGAGAGGTCTGAAACGTTAGAATTCATTTCCGTTTTGATTCCATATTGTCATTTTTATGGGCTTTTATGGGCTTATGCATGATAAAAGAGAAATGTCTCTCTTCTAGAAGACAATTTAACAAACTAAAGTGTGAAGGTAATGGAACAAAATTATTCATTTGTCTAATGAACACTGTAAACATTCATGGCTTGTGGTATTGGTGATAAGGTCAAGCTATTAGAATCTGTGATAACCATTTTTAACGTTTAACGTTTTCCCTAATAATTAGATTAGCAGTAGCAATAGCCTATACGTCTGCATTGCATATCTAAGAAGTTTAACGTTTTTAAGAAACAAAAATTGTGCATTTTTACCATTTAGCATTATGCTAAAGTTAAGGCCTTTAATGCGGCTGTATCAAAAGCTTTCGTCTGAAAAATTGAAAGTAAATTGAATTTGTCTATGAGAAATTTACTTGGTCTTTAAGCATACTAACCTTAAAAGTGACTTACGTTATTTCAAAACAGTTAGTTGGTTGCCTTCTACTTGGTTCTCCTGGGGAATTTTAAGATCTTCAAAATAACGGAGAACAATGTTTTTTATATAACCTGTGTGAGGCTTGATATTTCTGTTGTTCTAAGCTTTTTGAGAGTTAGGTGGTAATGTGTAGTCTATTAAACATTTTAAAGCCTGGCTTTAGACATAAGTAGCCTACCATATCTTTTTGTGTGAAAATAAACGTTATCAGGTCAGACAAACCACTAGATTTGTGTGTGGCTTTATAACCCAGCTAATTTAAAGCATCATACAAAAATGTTTAAGATAAATAACTAATAGACCGAATACAGGCCTTCATGCCATTAATAGACCTATACGAACATGAGTCGTATTTAAATAATCTAAAGCATTAACACCGCTCATTTTTATTTTTGAAAAATATTAGTAGCAGTGATGGTGGTATTAGTATAAATTTAACAGTGGTGGACGGCGTTCAGTGGCGCAACATGGCATTGGCGTATCGAAGTCAAGTTTGAAAAAGGTTACAGGGTTTACAGTCCACCACTAGATGGCAATGTTGGCTTATAATTCTACACAGTCTAACTATAGACACAATTCCTCTCTTGTTAAAATGAAATGTTTCAAGATATAGTCAGACTAGAAACATCAACAGTTGGTTATGTTATCACACCCAGATATAATTACGTTTAAAGTCATTTCGACCAGCCCGTTTTAACGCCCACACGTTTCTGTTTACTTAGGCTAATATCTATGGGCTTCCCCTACTTTCTTTACACGTAATAATTATACAATTATATAAATAGATACATTTGCCAAATTATAGACATTTGTACCAATTTAGTGTGTATAAAGATTCGGGTTACGGTCAAAGTAGAGGTCATTAGGCTAATTCAGCAAGGTCCATGTTTTATTAGGACGGATTTGTAATACTTTCATATCGACATGATTTTACTAACACATATATAGCCTTAAAATACTAGATATCAAGTCTGCATTTACTTTTATATACATCCACATTAATACACACACACACAATATAAAAGCTATGGTTCACGGACATACAGTTCCCAGACGATTATCAATGCATAACAAGAATAATTGATCCATGGATTCGATGTGATTAAGAACGTCGGGTCTGAACTTCGTAAGCACAAGTCTATATTTTAAAGGGAAGTGGAATCGATTAATATTTAACAAGGAGGTCTAAAATTCTAAAGTCCGTCACTTCCTGTGGGGTTTCAAACCACTGAATGAAGCTACAAATGAATGTAAAAGGTACACCACAAAGGCCTAGACCACTGAATGTCTGCTTTCCTGAGCTTAGGTTTTGGCTACTATACTGCATGCCATAAAAGTCGCATAAAACCATACACTCCATTCCTCTTGATATGAACTTCACACACCATAACAATATTTTACAACAGGGAAGGTACAGCGTCATGTGCCTACATTTTAGGTCCATATAGATCCAGTAACTCATTTGGCTAAGTAGACATTTGTGAAACATGTCCACAGAGTGTGTGTTCTTCAAATCGAAAAGCGGAGTGAGCTTGTGTGTTAGGGTGTGTATGTGTGTGTGTGTGTGTGTGTGTTGGAAGGGGGGGGCATTTAATTCCAATCGTTGTCCGTCAAAACTAGCTGATGGTTTTCACTTTAGTAACGACCTTTTTTTCCTTTACGCGTCTGTTTTGAAACCAGATAGTGACTTGTCGTTCGGATAGGTTCGTCTGTGCTGATATCCTCCTTCGTTTGTCCTTCGTAATAAATTTATTGGCGGCGTACTCGCGTTCTAGTTCCTTCAGTTGCACCTTGGTGTATGGCACGCGCTTCTTTCTTCCACGTCGGTAGGAGCTTGCGTCCCCTCCAGCATGAGACACCGTGTCTAGCAGGGAAAAGGAAAAACAAAGAGTTATCCTGTATCCTGTTTTCAGTCGATCATATACTCACACACATTCAAATTTGTTTATCCCAGTTTTACTAAAGGGATAACGGAGAACTTACAAAAGCCTACTCATTGTAAATTACGCATTAAAAAAACCTCATCCACAGATGTCGTAAACATTTGTATATGCATGGAAGGTTGTGTGACTAAATGCAAAAATACTTCTGTAGTTTATCCATTTACCTGATATTGATGATTTCCACATGTGGCCGGGCTGTGGCTGCTCCTTGGCACAGTAGACTTGTCCGTTCCAGCCATTAGTGGTGAGAGTCCACGGCTGATAGCTCTCCATAGGCAGAAGTGTTTCGTGTCTGGCTTCCGCTGGCCCGCTCATGGTTGGCACCACGGGCACGTCCAGGTAGCCAGACACTGGCTGGTAGGGGCCTGAGGCATAACTTGGATAGAAGGCGAACTCTTTTGCCCGAGAGTTGAAGTCATCGGCCGATCCGGACGTGTCCATGTACTTCTCCCCGTACACAGAGGGGGGTTGCGTGCCGCACGACTTAATGCTGCTGTGATGAGACATTCTGCACGGATAGTAGCCACTACCGAAATATCCATAAGGCAGGGACGCACTTGACGAGCTCTGCGCGGCCGAACATGGGCTGCACTGCTTTGCTGGCTCGCCCATGCCCGAAGTGGGGACATCAGTCGACGAGTATGCAGTGCTCGGTGCCAACGACGCTGGATGCGCCATCAGATTCCTGCATTGGTTCGCCGCAAAGTTACCTCCAGCAAAACCGCCGTCCATGTTCTTACTCACTTCATCGGAAACCCCGCCGTTGTCGTAGAGGAACATCACCGACGGGTCGACCCAGCGAGGACGGAGGAGCAGTGACGTTGTCATAGCACGACATCCAACATTGAGGCTTCTGGCTCTTTTTTTAAAAGCTCAGAGACTGAAAAAAGGAGATACTGATTCCGAGACAGTACTGGACTCTGACGCGCACGGGTGCAGAGAGGGCGTGCCATCATTGGCCAAGACATGGCCACGTGATATGCAAAGAGGACGATAAACATCTCCCGATGCAGATAATTAAATGTAGAAAAATGCGGCGTTGTAAGATGATCCTACATATCAAGGGATTTGGCTTGTCTTTTTGCTTTTCAAACGTAAGAGGTTTATTGAATAATGAGTAAATCTTTAAAGACATCGTCAAATATAACCTTAGAGTTTAAAACCACGAATGAGTGTACAAAGAATTGTTTGAAATGGCACTCGACTAGGCCTATATGCTTTAAAGCGCGATGTAAATGATATCAAGGCATTGCCTAACTATTTCAACGAAAGTGAATCTTTCATTCGGATCCGTGGCTTTTGCCTTCTTGAGTATATGCCTTCTACACACAGTTAGAGCACACGACCGTTTCTGGCTATTTTAGATTGTCTTAGGTGGACAAACGTATAGACCTATATTTGCCATAGACTCACTGACATATGTCTGTTGAAACTGTCGTGCGTGTCCATTAAAATACAGAAAATTCCATAACACAGCCACTGAAATATTGTTAGAACTTGGTCATCTGCTGTATTAACATGCAGTATTATTTGGATAAAAGCGTCTTCAATGAATGAATAGAAAATGTGAATGTGTTATTCATTCCCCTATAGGGTTGTCTCATATTTCCAAGGATGGGCTAACCTTGCCCGTTGTCTTAGCCGTGTGAGCACATTTACAACACATTTTGTAAATATGAACGAATAAAACAATGTGAATGAGGCACGCGTTGATTTTGAAAAAGCAAATGCTGCACACACTTTACACATGGTCTTATTTGTTCGACACGTCCCAAGGTATTGCAACAACCAATGCGACAATTTTGTGTAAAAAGCGCAGTAGATGAAAATGTTGACATTGGATCCGAGTTTGTCGATGTCCAGAACTTTCCAGTCGTATTTACATTCAAAGACAGAAAACGGGCAGCGCGGGTTTTACACGTGTGACGCGGCTAAAGGCCAAGGTCAAGTTGAAAGTTCCTGTCTAGCCGTTGAGCCTGTTGGGCTATTGAGCCTTTGAAGGACCTGTCTGAGCTATTGAAAAGGGCGGAAAAAGGGTGAGAATTCCTGTCCGAATGAAAGCTTTGGAGGGCATTAACTTTAACAGTCATTGTGTATGTTGAACGTTTCTCGCTATGCATTTGGAGATAGGTGGTATTGGTGGACTTGGTTGTTGCATTTTGTTACAAAATATAACCGGAATGCTCACATTTGCTGGTTTACCGGAGAGTTTTAGCATAAACATGTGAAAATGATGCGATCTCTCAAAAGAAAGTCCGGCGTTATAGACGTGTTCTGTGTCTGGCCTGCTTGTTCGTGTTTACGATCAGTGGTTGTCCTTCCAAGGGGTGTTGTTGGAAGTAAACCACGTAGGCTATCCATTGTATCCTCTGCTAAAGAAACATAGGCCTGAATTTGGCCCATCTGTTCAGACTCAGCAATGCAACACCAACATTTTTTCAATTGGTTCAAACCTAAATCTATGGTTTATCTTTGAAGCGATCAATATACCACAATTTGGGCAAAACTAAAACATAATACCTCATTTAGAAGTATCGTACGGAATAAGTTTGAGTTTTAAATTTGAAAGTATTTGTGTCCAACATCATAGCAGTATCGTGTGAAAAAAGCACATTTGTCTAAGCAAACATAAAAATCTCACCTTGTGATTTTTATATTAAGGATATTTTTTATTTGTATAGCCTTTAAGAACAGTGCAATAACGTTGTACAGAATAACGGTTAAAGTTTCCAAGACGTGAATAACTGAAAATAGAATTATATCAAGTTTAATTTAACAATTTAAACAGAGCCTATACTGTTGGTAAATATTAAAATGTGACTTGTGTTAATTGTGATGTGACAATGGTAGGCCTATAGATTAAAGTTTGAAAAAAATACACTGAATGGCTGAACAAGCTAAACGTGATCAGAATTGAGAAAACATCTATCAGACTTAGATTTTGGTTACATTTATATGCAGGTATTGACTTAAGGTGTAATATTGCAGTAGGCCTACATCGATGTGCTAAAAACAGAACGCAGGCTAGCCTACTTTTACTATCAAAGTAAACATTTGTGTTGCATCATCATGCTCCAGATATTCAAAATATGTCCATGCCAAGTTGAGAGATCACAGTAAAACACCCACAGCAGACACTAAACAAATACAAATATTAAATGTTTGTTTTGTAATAAAGAGATGCTCTTTTTGGTGGAACCCATTACATTAAAATAAAAATAAAAACGAGGTAGGATATTTATGTATTTTGCAATGTATTTTATGAAACGTATTCTATGAACTAGGTCTATGTTACCCATTGCTATGTTACTTAGCACTGGGTTAAGGGTTATAGCCTACACGTGTCTCGTGTGGTTTCAAATATGTGACTTTGATAATCAATAGCAGAGTATGGAATAAAAATGATCTTGCTTTCTTTGTTGTTTGAAGGATTACAATGACCGGATAATATGTTTATATTGGCCTAAATAAGTATTCACAACGGCATTTACTAAACAGTCTACAAAGACATCCAGGGTTTAAAAAACAACAAGCTGCCAAAACAGTGTCAAACAAAGAGCTGTCACACAAACGCATGTGGTCCGTTTTCAGCCAGTGGTCAGACCAGACATTCTAGAATGGCTGCGAGGAGCAGACCACCTCCGTGTGCCAAAACAATGGCCAGACACTCAACATCCAGACCTTGTCTGTGAGGTCATCAGTCCTGGACATTCAAGGCATTCCTATATTTCGCGTCGAATTGTATTATATTCTTGTTGGCAAGGTAATATGTCATTCCTTCAATTGACTTTCTCGGTGCCATATAGGATAGTAGAGGTTTGTCTAAAATGTCGAGTACTAGCCGATCCAAAATGTTTTGTGGTCAAAGCAGAGAACCTCAAGGCGGCCTTGCGCTTAATTTGACCGCGATGGAGCTCAAAAGGACAAAACCGTAGGCTACATTGGAAAACAATGATCACAAGGCGGGCTTTTGAATCTTGTGACTGACAGTCAAGTTTTTGGTCTGCATGTTTAAGTTTCACCAGTAGAACCTAAATATTATTTTAACGGGCTGTTAAAACTACAGTATATGTAACCTACACATTAAGTCATTTATTGGTACGATGGAATCCCAGTTAATATATTGGCCTATAGTTAATTTCAATGAAATTCCAGCCGCTAACCATTAACACTACTGTGGTTCTATAGTTTAATGTTACCTTCAGAGTTGCAAGCACAAAGATCAAGGCTCGGCCTATAGATTATTCCATATATTTAGCCATTGGTTACTTATCAAATATACTTCTAGATCTGTCTGTCTATTTCACCAGACGATTAAACAAGTAACACATTCACCTTACCTCACATGATGGTTCTTGTTGCATAGGCCAATAAACCTATTTTTTCCCCCGTTTCAAAGTATTTTCGTTGTTGCAAATTCATTGCTGTAGTAAATAATTGAATCTCTTGAATAGCCTATGAGTGCACACATGAAACCATGAGAATGTAAACAAAAAGGTAGCCTATGAACACATCGATTAGGCCTACGATCTGACTCACGAATAATGTATAGGCTACGCTATATCAGGCTTAGGCTATATTATTGGACTGAACTTCAATTTCGTCACACACAGGGCTTAAGGGTTCGATTATATTCTTTCATAGGCTACAAAATCGTTTTTTGGTTAATTATATCCAAAAGTCTGAAAATGGCCAGATTTGATCAAAATCATTTTTTTTGTACGTGATTATTGGCTGAAAGTTGGAACGTACCAATTTGCATAATGCAATTTCAAATGTTGCCAATTCAATCTACCAATCTAGACCTATAGACTATCGAACATAAACAAATCTCAAAATGCTAAATTAAATCGCAAGCATGGGCCAGATTGCTTTTTTCTTAGTTTAATTTCACGTAAGCCATTTATCAACGAAGATTTTGAAAAGAGCAATTACATCATGCTATGTTTCATCTGTCAGCACATAGGCCTACCTTACTTTCAAGTCATCCGTTGGTTCACATTCAATTTAACCCACATCAATGAACCTTTTTTTACGTTCACACAGGCTACTAAATTGTAGGCTACTAAATTGTAGGCTACAACAGGCTGGAAAATTGTTAGCCTAAAGCGTTTAAAATGGCATAGGTTCCGAATGACAGGGGTCTCGTAAACTTGCCTTCACTGTAATGCAATCAAACATGGTAAAAAGCCGGAAGAAATACAATCTAAAAATCAAATGATTCATCTGGGCGGTAGGCTACGATGAAATAGCTACTTTTTACCTCCACAACTGGAAAAACTCGTATCGTAGACTACGATAGGCGTACTTTGGATAACCAGCGTAATTTGGAAAACCCACGTTACTCAATTGGCTGAAAGGAACATTAATTGTTATTCTGGACTCATATCTATGATACATTTAGGATGTAAATAAATACACATATGTCAAGGTGGCACCAGGTGAGAGATGTTGCATGTGTCACTGTTGAGTGGCTAGCAGTGGTAAACCCTCTGCCGTGGGTACTGCAGATTTAATAGGGTGATTTGGGCCCATAGTTCTCACTAGTTTGGTAAGCTCTTCGTGTAGGATAGGACAGTTAATAGAAGTAGCAATATGAAGGCACGAAAAGCGATAAAAAGGGACTTAACACCCAAGTACTTTCAAACTCTAGTCACCTCGCATTCTGCAGGCTATCCAGGGCGCGTTCCAAGGTCAATGCAGTTAAAGCACTGGTAACTGCGTCATCCAGTTTCAAGGCCAAGTTGAAGCAAGGGAGAGGGGTGGGGCAAGAAGGACATGATTGTTGCTCTTCGTTTGGATTATACGCCTTAATTTACTGACTGAATAAACAAATAAATAGATGTGAGATTGAAAATATTTCGATGTCAAAAACGAACGTCTGTAGCTCAATACCCAATTACTCTGGAACCTCTGGAATACCTGCGCAGACTACATGGTCAAGTTCAAGTTGGGCCTGCTAGTAAAACTGGAGGGGCACATTGTGTTATGTCTGTGGAGGGGGAGGGGGCTTCCTTCGCTTTGGTCTGAACGAGAATTAGACACTGTGCTAGTCCAAAATCCTTTGCCTAAATGGTAAATACAGGCTGAAACACATTTTGGAGATAACACTTTTCATATTTATTCATCACAAAGACCTTGAAAACATCCCCAACGCAATGGAATCTAGGCAGAGATGGTTACACCAGTAATTCGTAAGACCTGAAGCCACCCGGTGTCGTCCTATCTAAAACACACATAATAAAATGTCACTACTGTAAACGAACAAGGCCAGGACTGGGGTTGTGCAAAGGCCATTGGAGTTATTATCTTTGAGGGATCACAAGATATATCTGTATGTCACAACGTCTGAAAGGCAACAATACATATAGGGGTGCATCCGTCTCTTTAGGTTACAAGCGTAGGCCTATATGCTTCTTATCTATGTTTCTGTTGTTGTTGCAAAAACCCATACCCAACCCATGTCTTCCCATAAAAACACGAGTGCAACCATTTTAAAAATTAACATGATGTGGATAGGTCCTTATAGGGACCAAGTGTTCCAAACTATAAATGCCATTTCAAATAATACATATTTCTATTATTATATGTAAAAAATTGTGTACTGAACAATTAGGCTATTTGATTAAAAAATACACAGACGTTAGGCGAATCAACATCTAATAGGCCTACACATCGTTTTTCCATATACATTGTAGTTTGGATAAAAAGCGAATGAGTTCAAAAATTCATACTGAGCGATATGGCGGAGACAGGTCAGCCATGCCCATGTCAACACTTTGTGGGCACTTTTGTTTATCAAACGTGAAACTTGTCGACTGACTATATAATTTTCTTCATATAGTGTTATAATCTGATGTTTATAAAGTTTGAGAGAAATCAAACAATCAGTTTTGCCTGTGATTAGTTGTTGGTTCAGTTCATCTTTGCCAAATTGCCAATGGTTGTACAACTGCACACATCGAGGATATTAATCTAAATGTTCTCATTGCATTGACATTTATGAATTATTTCGCCGTACATTTCGCTAAAATACAAGAATTCAACGGTTATTCTCTTCTCTGATTGAAGTCAAATGAGTGTAATCTTAAAGGAATGCTGGGCTGTTGTTGAAGCGGCTGTGCGGCCAGTTTCTCCCGTGTAAACTTGAAAGGAGTTTATAGAAATGCAGACACGGCTAAACGTAAGGAGACAATAGGCTTTTTACAAATGTAAAGTTTACAATCGTATCATTAATACTAAATGTTATGGTAAAATGTGTTATTAACTCTAGCCTATGCGCATTCAAATGTGGCTCATAGCTAGATGCTGGTTTTGTGCATTTGAATGAAAAACTACATATATTCAATCGGCCTAATGCTATTCATATCAAATTCAGTTAACGTCTATCCAACCAAACGCCTCCGTGGTTCAGACAGGTAGATAGTGAGGTGAGGGGGAAAAGGAAAATAGATAAAAGTGAGTGAGTGAAAAAAAGAAAGGCGGGGTACTATGAGTTAGTGTTTGTCTGTCTGTCTCTGGAGTTGAGAAGGGAGGGGGTGAAGAAAGCAACTCGCTCTTTTTAGTCGCAGAAAATCGTTAACGATCCAATGTCGTATCTTTTTTGAACAGGCGAGGGCGCACGAGGCCAGCGAAGGCTACTGAGACTGTCCCGGAGTGGCATCCAAGCATCACTCTTTTCTCACTGCGACCCACTGACGTCATTCACACAGTATCCATGCTGTGACAAGGTAAATATACATTGCTAACGCAGAATCTGATTAGTAGCTTATTTACCTTACTACTTATACATCTTTCTCAAAATCATAGTAATCCATTCTGAATACTTCAGATGTCAAGGACAAAGGGTCAAGTGTAGGCTACTGTTTGATTTTACATCAAATGTATCAAATTATTTATTTTAGTTGTTCACATGGGTAGCAACAAGATAGGAGTATCCAACTATTATTCGCAGAACAGGCTTGACAATGTCGAGATTAATTTATATGCCATTCATCCTCTTTTATACATGATCGAATCCAGTTTCTATCTAAATCAAGCATCTCAAAACCGAGTCCATACTATAGCCTGAGCTTCAATATCGTTAAAGGTTTCCTGCACTCACTGAAAACATTGAAAGCTTAGAGAGGTATCAAGTTCAAACCCCAAAGGCCATAGCCTAGCCTTAAGAGCCCTTTCCTTTATCGTTGTGTTTAGTGATGTTTTACTGCACAAGAGAACACACATCAAAGGGAGCGGAGGAAACGGCCCCAACCCCGACAGCATGAACATAATGGCTTGGACTACGCATGTGCAGTTATCCAAGGTACCCGAGTCTGCGCTGTTCTTTGCTTCAACGTTTGCGGCGTTTTATGGTTCTAGGAGACTCGACCGATTAAATTAGATATCCCAATTATGCAGATTTCAGTTCAACTTCATGACTACTTGTATTATCAAAAGTTGGATTTCTATTGGTCTGATTTGTGGAGAATTATAATGATGAAACATAACTGGCCTTAAAATTAACCTCGCCCATGGCATGATAAACAGTTATCTCGAAAAAATTGTTTGGAACACTTTTATTGGAAAGTCTTTTAGGGATATTGTAATGATCCAAAGCTGCGAGTAAAGTACACTACAATAGATTACATTCTGGCAAGATAGTGTCGGGAAATATAATTTCAAGACATACAACAAGTCTAATTTAACGTCCTGTCAACGTCCAGCCTAAATGTTGCTCTTTTCTGAGTAATATGTTCAGTCTGTAGACATGATATGTTGCATGAGTTGTTATCTTAACTCTGACCACACCGACTTGACCTTAGAACTCTTCACTTGACACCAATTTGGAGGGTGCAGAGAGAAAAGGGGACTCAAGACGGGTCCTTCCATTAAGTGTGACTCCTACTGTTCAATTACGCAGAAGCGTTAAATGGCTCATGTGCTTAACCCCAAATATGAATTTTCATTTGACGCATCATTCTTGTAATAACTGAAGGACACTTCCCCCACCTAGTTTAAGGCTTCCTGTTGATAATGATTCGTGAGGACTAGCTTAGACTTAATAATACCAATACTGGATAGTCTTATGGGAGGACAATTTAAACCCAGTAAGAGATGTTGAAGTGATGGTGCAGAATGGCACGATGCTGCATGACCACACATCATTTCAGCAGCTTGTCTCTCTGAATGTCACTTTACCTTTCCTAAATCATAAATAGCCTACGATCTAATGGCTATATTCTCGAAACAGACATATGGCCGTTGGTCTTTATGCCTCTATCTCAAAGCTGCTTGCTTTCTATTAGCCGTCCAGCCCGGCTTCTCGTCGCTGTGATTGCTGGTTCTGTTTATACACAACCAATCGATGCCTGGCGTCATCAGGGGTACCGTTATGACGACCGCCCTATTAAGAATGACAGCTCGAGAAAGAGAGGGCAAACGGTGATCCCTCCCAGAGCTCGTGCCGCACTCCGAAGCGCTCGTCTCTCAGGGTCAGAACGCACTACGTCCCTTCTTTCCTCTCCATTCTCACTTCCTCTCCTCTCTCACTACGCAACTCTTCGTAGCCACTGTGTCACAGAGATTATACTCCTTGCTAAATTATTTGGCGCTTGCTTGGTTCCGTGCGTGTTCTTCCTGTCGGTAATGGAAAACAGAAAGGAGATTCTTTCTGAGGGAGGTCAGCTTGGCACCACGGTTGGCAAAACGGGCTCTAATTTGTCGGAAGCAGTAGGAAGCCCCTTACGAGAACAACGGGGAAAGATAATCCACAGAAACTGCACCAGTCCTGGAGCCTCGCTGTGCTCAAGAGACAGAGCGGACGAGGAGGTGGATAGCACACGGAGAAGCTTGTGCGCCGACGTAAGGCCGGTTATCATGTCATCCTCTACCGAGAGACCTCAACACGATCACAATAACAAAGACGGGAGCAGCACAGATACAGAGTCAGACTTCTATGAGGAAATTGATGTCAGCTGCACACCAGAAAGCATGGACTACCCTAACGGAAAAGGTAAATCCCACGACACCGTAATTTTGTTTGTTACAAGCATGCATTGATAATATTTAGACAGCTAACTAATTTCAGAGACTTAACTGACTGTTACTGTCACTCCAATGTATCTACCATTTGCCTTACATGTGCGGCATCTTTTGGATTAGGTTTATCATCTTACAAACGTAGCCTAGCAGAGAACAAAAGCTGATAAAAATTAAATTCTGAAAGTAAGACAGTAACTAAATTGTATAGTTAGTTGCAAAATATTAACATTATTGTTGCTTGTACGCGGAATTCAAGGCTATTTACCAAGGCTATGTGCATGGGCATGCGAGGGTGACAACCGCACATTTAAAATGATCTTAAATAGTTAGCCTGGTTCCATTATGAATAACATAATATTCTAAATGACCAAACCATAAAAATAAATGACAAAAGTGTCAAAGGAAATAGATACATGCCCATCCTTTTGGTTAGGGAAGTTTTATAGGATTTAAACCCGGCGAAAACACTGGATGTAGTCGTAAAAAATCTAATATTGTTGTCAGTTCAATTTTGGCCTAAAATGTTAAGGCTAAGCCAATGTTGAACGAAAGACAATAGGCTTCACTGCATTTATGACAATTTAAGGCCTTTTTTTACTAAGGCTGTCACATTCTCTGTAACAAGGCTTAATCGTTGCATGTAGGCTGCTGTTATCTTGACGGAATAGTCTTTGTTTTGTTTTGTTTGCAATTATTTGACTATGGGATTGAACATTTCTTCCAGACAATGTCCTATCGAAAAGGGAATGAGGGATATAAAAATCTAACGTCGATTAAGCATCTAGGATATTATACTATTGTTTCAAATAATTTGTCCACTATAACTAAATCGACAATTGTTTAAACAAACAATTTCAGGTCGAAATGGTGACTCGCCAAGCCATCCAAGTGAGAGTATGGATTCTGGTAAAATCAACTCGAGCCAGGGCTCACTGTCATACGGGGCTGACCAGATGCGACGGTACCGGACAGCATTCACGCGGGAGCAGATTGGGCGCCTGGAAAAGGAATTCTACCGGGAAAATTATGTCTCCAGACCGAGAAGATGTGAACTGGCTGCTGCCTTAAATCTGCCAGAGACAACTATCAAGGTAGGCCCGTGTTCTTTCTAGTCTAGTTATTTGATACCACTCATAACAACAAAAAGAGAATGATTTAGTAAGTAAAATGTAGGCCTTCAGATGTCAAATTGCCTGGGGTGGGCAATGCATCTTTTTTCAACTACTCATAGGTCAAATCACATGTTATATATCATATACATGTTGCAGTATTAATAATATTGGAGAACATATGCAAGCATGTTCTTCCCACTGCATGATTTTGAACCACGCCTAAAAGTGGCAAGGTGTTTTGACTGTATAGTCCTCTAAATCTATGCAGTTTAGGTCAGATTATGGTTAATAATTTACCCTGTCTGTCTGTGTGTTCTGTAGGTGTGGTTCCAGAACCGTCGGATGAAGGACAAGAGGCAGCGCCTGGCCATGACGTGGCCTCACCCTGCCGACCCCGCCTTCTACACCTACATGATGAGCCATGCAGCCGCCACGGGGAACCTGCCGTATCCGTTCCCATCCCACCTGCCGTTACCATACTACTCTCACCTGGGGGTTGGGGCAGGCTCTGCACCCTCCGCCACTCCATTCTCCAACCCATTGAGATCCCTTGACAGTTTCCGGATGTTGTCGCACCCCTATCAGAGGCCGGAGCTTTTGTGCGCTTTCAGACACCCTTCCCTGTACCCCAGTCCGACCCACGGCCTCGGTCCCGGGGGAAGCCCTTGCTCTTGTCTGGCCTGTCACTCCAGTCAATCAAATGGTCTTCCTCAGAGGCCTTCCGGATCGGACTTCGCGTGTTCACCGACCAGCAGGACTGACGCATTTCTGACGTTCACGCCGTCCGTACTGAGCAAGTCCTCTCCGGTGACATTGGACCAGAGAGAGGAGGTACCTCTGACTAGATAAAACGAAGAAAGCACGGTCACGCCCGTGCGGGGACTGGGTCAAACATGCGTAAAAGAGTACCATAAGCTTTTACCATGAGCTTTCTATCAACGAAAAAAAGCATAAACAGGAAACCGTAACAGCATGAAAAACACGTTCATGTGGAGAAGTCAACATGACAGGTCTTGTGGCGCGTACCCGTACACCTGTTTTCACGCAAAGGACAAATGATTAACTCATGGGCACGAATAAAGAAACAGTTTTTAAGCTACATTGCAGCATAAAGTACAATGTTCACATTATAATCCACCACTGAAAACACTTGCTAAATCAGTTTCAAAATCAGACAGTAAAATACGATGTGGGTGAACAAAAAACTGATATGATTTATTGAAGATTAATTTGGTGCAGCACTGGGTGGAGAGGGAATTACAGAAAAACGTTTAAATCTCTCTGATGGATGGTCTTAACGCTTTATCATTATTTGTAGTTTCTTCATATGTCCAAATTGACCTACATGTATTGTTAGTTATACTAGAATGATGCTTTCCATCTCTCTTTTTAACAAGGGAATTTGTTAACAGACTGCACCGTCTCATTATACCCCTCGCTCTCCAGCAGCCCCTGACGGGCCGGGCCGAATTGTGCAGATGCTGGTAAAATTAGTAAGTGATGTATATGTACGTATACGGATAAATTTCGAGTGTTGAATTAATGATAATACCGTCAGGCGCTCGTCGGCCGGGAGGGATCGGTGCTGCCAAACGGTAACAAGGCGCCAGGGGAACGGATTAGCTCACACAGCTTGACGGGGAAGAGGAGCGACGGAATCCGGAGAGGACGGGGAGAGGGGGATAGAGGGAGAAAGGGAGGAAGAGGTGAGCCGTTGGACAATCGCACAAGGCAATTTGAGCGCGTCTGAAGTGCCAATCTCTCCCAAGCTCTCGGCTGAACATTTACCACCTCTCTCCAGTCAAAGTCGTATTATTTTGTAGTTTGTCCAATATCAACACAACCAAAAGTCCAAGCTCGATTCTGATAATGGGCCTATACCAGGCTGTTACACTAATATATTTTTGGGGAAACGTTTATTTTGTCAATTCCTTGCTTAGCACTGCTTAGTTGAGTGAAAATGATCCTGTCAAATTTGGGGGGGGGAGGGGGTGGGGGGGGTGAGGGATGGCGGACTACTAGAAAAACATCAAGACAGCAGATTCACACAAAGGTTTTCTTTTGCGTATTTTGTTGAATGTGTTGTTGGATTATTCTGGACGTTAATTTTGCAATAAACAGTTTTAAAATAAATCATTTTGAATGTTTTCTTCATACTCCTTCAGAGGACACCATAAAACAAAATAGACATCCAAAGTATAGGCCTAACAGAACAGGTTAGAGTAGACTCTGGTAGCACACATAATTAAGGTCAAATTATAAAATAACCTGGCCACATTTTAAATTCGACCAATACAATTTGAGAGTGATTTCTAGTAGGCCTCATAAAAAATTGTCTTTGTAATAGGGCCTAAGAACTGCACTATTCTTGCTAATTAGTCGTTGTCAAAACAACAGTTTCTCTTGGTCTTGCTCTGATGGGAGCACGAGATTGACCGTGACAGTTAAGTAGTCCCGATTCCCAGGGCTCCTTTAATGGCAGTCATATTTTGTTTCAGATTGGCTAATAGACATGCCAGAATTAGTTGCTGCGGAGAGATATTGGAATGCAAAAAGATCGATGATAAACCGGCTCTACCCAATCAGCGCAAACTCAATTGGCTGCATTTGGCGCGTAGCCTAATTGAGGCGCACGCTTTCAGTAAATTTTGATTTACTGAAAGCTCTGTGTAATGGGTCACTTTGGCTAGGCCGTACAGGTTCGAAGGACTTTCAATAGCTGATATCATCACAACCATGGTGGATTATGGGTTATTTCTGATAATGCAAGTGGGAGACATATAGGCTATAGGCCCACTTCGTTTAGTGTAACTAACCTCCTTGTGAATGCTTTTTCATAAGGCACCTTAACCTTATTCAGATTTGTAGGCAATAAACTTCACAGTCTGCCACAAATTGTATCACATTTTTCTTGACAATTTTTTAAGCTTCATATGCCACCTAACGAATTATTTATTCTACATTTGGCTAAATGTATTTTTTAATGTGTAATTATATTTTCAAACGACATATCCTACTTTTTCATCTAGCTATTGATTTTTCTTCTTTAAGAAATACCAATATATTATAACCTATAACCACATGGCTATATGATTAAAATGTTCTAATTATAATCAAGTGTTGGCTAATCGGTGATGGCAAGCTCTTCTTTCGCTGATCGCCTACCCGGCTTGTCACCAAGGTAAAAGGTTCACTCTAATCAGACGGCCTCCGCAAGCCCCCTCCCGTGGAGCTCTCCTCCCTACGCGCCTGTGATTGATCGCCTTATTAACTGGAGTTCTTGTAAGTGTGACCGAGCTGATTAAAATGCATATGTTTGGAATAATGCACCGTTTAAGCCGCCCCGGTCGGGGCGAAACCACAAGGCAGATTTATCTAAGCTATCAGGGCAATCTTAGTCTGATATGGATGTAGGACGCCATAGAAAATTGGGTTTGGCTAGCCCATAATAAAACAGTAACATAAAATAAAGATGTAAACGCAAAAGGCCTCCATATGTAAATGCAAAGGCAACCTAAACGTTTCCTATTGGGCGTGGTGAGTTATTAACAGGCTTGGACCTGATTTTGATTAGCTACACAACAGCAGTAGTGGGCCTACCATACGATGGTTTTTGTAAACGTGCGTCACTTAATGCCAGAATGACATAAAATGAGGAATAATGCAGCCACTTTTTACACTACGACCCATGTGGATCCTCAATTTGACTCTGAATCCTCAACGGCCTAATCCAACATCAACACGCCATTTAATCGCTGGAAGACAGTGTATGAGCGAGCTATAAGATATGATTGGCTTCTATATTGCGCACATAACAGCAATTACATTGGTTTTATAAGATCTTATTAGCGAGAATTGGCTCATGGCTCCCCAGCTTACAGACTAACACAAAGCGTTTTCATAGGGGCGGTGCAGTGCAGCTGTCCACGGTAGGAAAAAAAACACTCATCGGATGCGCGGCTGCTGGTGCTGCTGTTTAAATTGTATTACATTCTAATTTACAGGCCCTTGTCATAGCGCTGGGCTGGCAGAGAGGCGTGGACGGACCAATCACGGAGTAATGATGATGAATGGGGAATTAATGCACATACAAGCAAGACAATTTAAGCCTTCATCTGTTTAAATAGGCTTCCAATATCATTTGGAAACGGAGGTCACGTTAAATCAATCGGGCGACGCGTGAAAGTCGTTTTCGGTGGCGTCTTTATCAACATTATTTACGGTGCACGGGAGACGCCTTCGCACCGACATGCACGAGAGAGGGGCCCGGCTGCTACGTGATTGTGACAACCGCCACATAAGGGGGGGCTGCCGTTTATCCTCTTTGATTCTCCCCAGTTAACTTGCAATTCAAGTGGAACAAACCCAGTGTGGAGGGCTCTTCACGTGTAGCAAAAAGAACAGTGCACCCAATTCTTGCCTTCTCATCGTGGATGAAGGCTTACCATAACAGTCTATGACCTTTAAGTATGCATACCCATGAGCCTATACCATCCATAACCATAAGGCAACATACAATTGGGCTATATAGAAGAAAAGAACAGTCTGGCAAGTAATTAAGTTGTCTGTTTAGATGCAATAGCAATGTGTCCATCCTTACATCTGTCAGATTTTGTCAAATAAAACCATGCCTAGCTACCATATACTTCCTAATAAGTCTGTGGCACGACATTGTGGATTTCAAGATAATATTGTTTTTGTCATTTTTAGCTTTATTTAAAGACAGTTGTTGACAGACAAAGATGAGAGAGAGAAAGAGAGAGCGAGAGAGAGTGTGGGGGGGGGAGAGAAACATGCAGGAAATGGCCCTGGCCAGAATCGAATCGAATCCAGGCCTGTATGTCAAGGCTTTTGCCTTAGTGGTATGCACTATTACCAGGGGCACCTCATTTTCAGGATTTCAATTAATGTTTAATTAACTGTGGCTTCTTTAAATGGGCCGTACTTGTATTATTACACCTCAGGCAAAGCAAAAGTTGTCCACAAGTTTGGGCTGCACATAAGCATGTCTTCATGCCAAATATTGTAAAGTTCAGCTGTCAAGACAATTTAAAAGTTATGTGTGGCTTATTAGTTGACAGGTAACTTTGTTCAGTGTTTGTCTTTGTTTATACTGCTTTGCATACTTGTCTGTCTGATCGTCTTGTGTGTCCGATTGTCATCCTGCTGGCTGTACTTCAGTCTCTGCCCTGGGGGATAATAGATGTTTGCTTTCCCATATCCTGTTTCCTTTCACATTACACTCCAGTAGAAGTCCATATGGTACCTTCACTGTTAGTGATAATGCTCATCTACGCCAGTGGTTCTCAATCCTGGTCCTCGGGACTCCCTGCCCTGC
Organism: Hypomesus transpacificus; assembly: GCF_021917145.1. Taxonomy (NCBI): domain Eukaryota; kingdom Metazoa; phylum Chordata; class Actinopteri; order Osmeriformes; family Osmeridae; genus Hypomesus; species Hypomesus transpacificus. The sequence goes on from NC_061063.1 coordinate 7,809,924, forward strand.
ACGTTTTAGATGTTTCCCTCCTCAAACACACCTGATTCAAATTAATGGGTTGTTATCAGGCCCATTTATTTGAATCAGGTGTGTTGGAGCAGGGAAATATCTAAAACATGCAGGGCAGGGGGTCCCGAGGACCAAGATTGAGAACCACTGATCTACGCCATAGTCTATGAACTGGCCCTGCTTACTAAGCTTTAGAAATCAGATGACTGTCGATTCCAGGAATTATTCTCCTCCTGACTGTGTGAAAGGGAGCACAGTTGTAATGTTATGTGTGTGTGTGTATGTGTGTGTGAACAGTTGTAGGCAGTTAACAGACTCCATGTCAGTGAGATATCTGATGGTCACCTTATGGTCAAGGAAGGTCAAGTCTCTGTACCAAGATGTCCCAACTCTCCTGTTCAAAATCTTGCAGATCCTGTGACAATCTTTTGTCTGGAGGTTTAGCTTCTTTCATCATCAGATCTGTTGTTTTGTGGGGCCCAGCCGGTGGAAGGAACCCAGATCATCCGATATTGTTTAAAATGATTTAATAAGCACTTTGTTTTATGAGAGAGTGTTATTGTTTTACGAGCCTCCAAGCAGCCAATGGCTTTGCAGGCCAGTCCAGCTCTCTCCACACCTCATTTTATTTTACGGCACGCTGGCTGCTTTACTGCTCGGCAACGGCAGCAGTCGCTGATGGCGACAGGGAAAGTTTTGCCCCCCTTTCCCAGCGAATCATCAAACAGAATCCACAACAGAAGGAGAACATAAACAAAATCCTATTCCCACAGCCTGATTGTGCTGAGATACAACAACAGAACATGTGTGTTGCCAACATTTCTGCTAAAATGGACATTTGAGACACAATCAACACATTTTCTTGACACTTGCTTAACAAAGATACATATTGAGAAAATACTTTTTTTAATAAATTTGAATATTAGCAGTAAATGTATTAAAATTCCCAAATAAACATGACACACGTACGTGTCGCGGTGTGTGTGTGTCTGCAATGCTGCGTTAATGTGTGTGTGTGTGGTTGTGTGTGCATTGCTGCGTTGCTGTCCGTGTTAGCGTGCGTGTGTGTATTCGTGATGGAGCACCCCAGTGCCGTGGTGATGCATCCTCATTATTTGCCAGTCCCATGACCGTCACACTCGGACGCTACCCCCCCCCCCGCCACCCTGCACCCCTCCATTGGGACAGGGGGGTCCGGGCTTTCCCTCATTTCCATCCCCCCCCCCCCCCCCGGTTGTTGCAAATTGCTGAGTCGTCCCAACCACTCACTCTGAACGATGCTGCCCAATAGCTGTGGTTTTTGTGATATCAACACATCATAATTGAACATCCTGGTGAGAAGTGCTTCAGCAAGGACTTTGGGCCCTTCAATTCTGACTTTGGATCAGTTTGCTCCCTCCCAGTGGTTAGGGTCAGGCTAGTTAATCGGATCCCAGATAGAGCTTTGAGGATGGCTGAAGTGGGGTTGTACACAATGTGTCAGCGAGTGTACAATGTGTCTGGTATGGTTGCGTGCCTGGGTCTTTGTGAGCTTGTGTCTCGTGTGTGTGGACATGTGTGTTGAACAGGGTTAAGTGAGAGAGGTTAGGTTAACTTGAGGTAAAAGAGACGGGGGGAGATAGTAGCGACAGATAGGAACGGTGCCAGTGAGGGGCTAAGAGCCTGTGCTTAGTGTTTTTAATGGATGCTTTGAAAGAACAGTCACTCTCTTTGCCTTTGAGCAGACCTCCCAAACCTATAAACTGATGGTGAGGGAAGGGGAGGGGTGGGAGACAGCACAGTATTGAGACCCGTGCGTGTGTCTGTGTGTGTCTGTGTGTGTGTGTGTGTTGTTGTGACATGTCGCTATGATGTCTTGATGTATTTGCAGGTAACACATTTCCAGGCAAGACAACTGAAGGTTTTGCACATTAAAAGACACAAAAAATGACAAAACTGATGACACAAGGAATGAGAGGGATACATAGCTGGTTGGTTGGCTTTGGAGGACAGACAGTGTGACGCTGACAAACATACCTGTGGCGTCTCCCATCTTGTGACTAACAGACAGGAACTCTTAACCGAGGATAGGGGGGCTGACTGAAGGTTCCTGTTTTCAAACAGAGTTGGGGGGGTGGGGGAGGGAGAGAGAAAGCGAGCGAGAGAGAGAGTGAGAAAGAGAGTGGTGGGGAGAGAGAGAGGAGTGGAGGGAAAGAGAGAGACAGCGGTGGGGAGCGAGTGGGATAGAGAGAGAGTGGGGGGAGAGAGAGAGAGGTTTTATGGTGATGCTCTGTTTGTGATTCCTGTCTCCTGGATGAAAACACAGCCTCTCCAACTCCTCATGGGTTAATGGAACTTTTATAGGTTTTTCCTGCAATCATGTGACCTCTGGTGTTACCCCCCCCCCCCCCCCCCCACCCCCCCTCTCTCTGTCTCTCTCTCTGTCTCTCTCTCTGTCTCTCTCTCTGTCTCTCTGTCTCTCTCTCTCTCTCTCAGGGTAGATCTGAGGTGTGCCGCTCTGTGTTTGTTTACGCACCATGTTCCCTCCTCAGAGTTTATCACCCGGTCTAGAGAGGTTAAAGAAAGCGATGAGTCACTGGTAGACGATTTGTTTATGTCGGGTTTCAACAGTCAGTGTGGTCAGTTTAGAGCATGGTGAAAGTTAAATAGTTAGGAGCCAGTGGTCAGCCTCTATGGCCAAGAAGTGAAGCATAAGAACCAACAAACATCGTTTCTCCCCCCTCCCCCCTATCCCACCATTCTCCATTCTTTTCCCTACTTCCCTACTTTGTTGGAGTCAGATGGCTGAGCGGTGAGAGAGTCGGGTTAGTAATCAAAAAGGTTGCCGGATCGATTCCCCGCCGTGCCAAATGACGTTGTGTCCTTGGGCAAGGCACTTCACCCTACTTGCCTTGGGGGGAATGTCCCTGTACTTACAGTCGCTCTGGATAAGAGTGTCTGCTAAATGAATAAATGTAAATGTAATGTACTTCCACACTCAGCACTGTCTTCTTCTTCGTGACTCACTCGAGTTGGGGGACGGGGCATTCGGAGAGGGATGAGAGTATGGAGGGGAGTAAGATAGTCGGTAGGTGTGAATTGATGGAGCGTGTCATGAGTAGGTGGGGGCCGAGGACGCTCGCCATCATAAAACACGGGGTGGGGGGACGAGAGGAGCGAGACACGCAACTTTTAACGCCTCGCCATGACTCATCCTGACTGTCTGTAATGAGTTTTATTCACTTCCATCATCTGAGTGTCGATGACGATCATAGGCGTGACGAGCAGCGTGATTGACGAAGAGACAAGTATGTAAGACGGTGGGGGGGGGGGGGGGGGGGGGGGGGCATGGGGGGCAGGGGCAGGGAGGGGGCAGTAAGAGACACACATATTCCGGTCTCGATTGACCGTAGTATGTTGTGAGGTTTACCGTTCTATGCACATCAGCAAGGTGACCAGAAGCCTTGTTGATGCAAAGAAATTCGAAAAGTTCTTTCGAAATGTGATTTTTCTTGTGTTTGTAAATTAAACATATGATAAGGAACGCAACGTGCACAGACATGCCCTGTGCATGATGCACACAGAATCGTCTTCCTTCCTTTTCTCCACCTAAACACTGAAGCAGTTTTACTCCTCCTCCTCTCTCCATACCCTCTTTTTCCAGATTCATAAACAAGGGACACGATAATAACCCCCCCCCTCCCCCCGCAAAGAAAAGATCAATATCTTCCCTCCTACTCATCCTTTATCTGACTCTTCCCACTTTCTCTTTCAATCGCTTCTTCCTCCTCTCCCCACACCTCGTCAGGACCTCCTCGCACTCAAACCCCAAAGACAGGCAGTTTGAAGATAATAATCAATATTGATCCAGTGACAGAGTAAGAGAGACAGAGAGAGAGAGAGAGAGAGAGAGAGAAGGAAAGATAGAAGGAATGAGGAGGGAGGAACTCGTGTGACGGGCCCTTACTCTGTCTGGTTGTTGACGCAATCAATGGCTGCTTGAGGCGTGGGGGAACGGCCAGACTGTTCAGCAGTGTCACAGCCAGTGACACTGCTGAAGAGATTGCACCTCAGGGTCCACAGAGACACGGCCACACACTCTACGACTCTACGACCTCCAGTCTCACTCTCTGAATTTTGTGCGATTGGTTTACCCAATTAAGTGTGTGTGTGTGGTATTCAAAGGTGATGTTGTGCTGTATGTGATGTCCAAAGGTAATTTTGAGGTGACTGGATATAAAACATAGTCCTCATTTTTCACACACTCCAGGGTATTGATTACAAAATAATAAACAGGGCAGTTACACACAAAATACGTGATGCAAACACCCCTTTTCCATACATGAGATCATTAGACACACACGTACTGAGATATAATCCCATACATGGACCATGTGAGACAGCACAAGGGAGAGAACAATGGCGGTGGTCTGGTCTGTCTGAATGCTGAAAGCCATGGCGCTGCTGGGAATAGCCTGGAAGAGTCGAGTGTCCCTGAGCTGGGGAGGAAAGACGCAGGCCCAATCCCTCTTGTTTAGTATTGACTGCTGCAGGCCCTTTTCTATTCTAATAAAGCCTGTCCTCTCTATATTTACCTGCTTACCACAGCCCAGTGCTCTGGGGCCACAGCGTCCTGTGTGTGTGTATGAGAGAGGCCATAATGGTGACTTAGCACCCAGCGACACAGGATATGGAGATTCAGCAAAGTAGATGCAGAGAGCATCCGAATTGGCTGTGTGACTATATATATGTGTGTGTGTGTTTGTGTACTGGTTATACTGTATGTGACAGCACATTTCTATGTGTGTAGCAGTGGATGTGGGGTTGCATATGTGTGTGTGTGTGTTTGTTTGCGCACGCCTGGAGAGAGAGATGAAGATTCAGCTCTGTGGATGACAGCACAGGATTAGAGATGACAACAGAGGCCGAGCTAAGCCATCATTCCATGTCCAGCGAGCGCTCCATTCGGCCCATGACGCAGCACCCCAGGGGAGGGGCAGTTCCGCCCCGTCAGGAGGTATTATGGCCTGATGGATTCAGCGCTCAGGTACAGAAGGAAACATCCCATGGTATTCTCTTCCACCCACTGGGATGTGTATACAGACACAGGAACACTGTGGACCAAACCTTGGGATATGGTTGCCAGCCTAGATTTATATATTATATATAGCATTTGTAATGATATCATGTTAAAGGGGTATTCCAACATTTTAAATTGGATTTTTCACGCCCGTCGTTGTTTTCCCTCCCAGTCCGTCCACTAGCAAAGCGGCTCATGCAAACCATGGCTAACGCAGAGCCTCCAAAGTACAGTAAATAAAGTCGGGAATCACTCACATCTCGGCCACACTTAATTAGTCTCTCTCTTGACATCCCAGCCAATCAGATACCTGTAGATTAGCAATTTACTGCTCTCCCCTCCCCCACCCTGGTCCAGCCCACACACATCCACACGGCCCTTGCCATGGGTATCTGGGCTTCAATCCCTCTCGGAGCGACGCGTCCTCTTTCCAGAACACAGACACACACCCAGGTCCCTCACAGTGCCACCGCTCTGCTCCCCTCCACTCGAAACCAACCAATTATGGGTGTTTATGTAGCTCTAATGTGTCTGAGATCCAAGAGAGAAACACTGCACCGCTCACCGCCTAATCAATGAGGCCTCTGCCTCCTAAACGATCTTTCCCTCTCTTTCTCTGCTTGCCCACCCCCTCCCCTTCTCCAGTGTTATCTCTCGTTCTATCCCCTCTCTCTTTTGCTCCTCTCTCCCTCCCGCTAAATGTTCAATTAGCAAAGACAAGGATGAGGCATCGGGTCAATTGACCATGAAGAGAGCTTTAAACATGACAGTGAATGGTACTTTGGAGCTGCTGTTCTGTTAGTGAGGATCTCATTTTGCACCTCCTGTTTAGCGTGCCTGAAATAAGTATGTTTTTTCTTGGCGCTCTAAATAGTAGCATTTCTATTTTGTAGATCTTCATTTAGCATCTTCCATCTCTGCGAGGCCATCTTGAAGGCCATAAGAATGCAGCCATTCTAGAAATGGGCTCCCACATCTTCCCCTGATTGAGCAGGCTCCCTAACTGGATTAGGATGTGTACGTTTGCTTTGTGTAAGGCGTCACAGTCTCTCCACACACAACAACACCGGAGGCCCCCTGTGTCTGTTTTCTCAACCAGCCACAGATCAGTAATCAGAATACCCAAGGTTGGTAGCCAACCACAACCATTAGAGGTATGAAATAACATGTGATCCTGAATCTGTTGTTAGGGTTAATGTCCTCCCTGGGGCTGTGGCATAGATGGATGCTCCTTCATGGGAGCGATGCCCCTGGGTATTTACAGCCCACCCCGGTGGGTCCGGTGGGGCCACGAGGAACCAGCCCGTTACCGGTACCGGTGATTATTTAGAGTACGAACGGCGGTCGGGTCCTCGTCGCCGTGGGAACCGCAATGAGATGGATTCTGGTGGAACTGATGATTACTCTTCCAATGAGAGTAATTAATATAATGAAGCGCTACTGAGCATGTGCAGTAGAGGGTGATGAATAGAGACCTCTGCCTGTCGTTACTCACAGGTGACACACACACACGAGAGAGAGAGAGAGAGAGAGAGAGAGAGAGAGAGAGAGAGAGAGAGAGAGAGAGAGAGAGAGAGAGAGAGAATGAAAGAGAGACATAACAGTAAAAGGAAAAGAATAGAGACTGCATATGAAGAGGTTGCAAAGAGAAAGGTGAGTAGGATGGGGACTGCGAGATGGAGAGGAAAAGAAAGGGTAAAAGGTGAAAAAAGTGATGGAGGGAAATAAAGAATGAGAGGGGGAGACACAGACCAGGGGTGAGTGAGGGGGTGAGAGAGGCTGAGACAGATCCATGGAGCATAACGGAGTGAAGTCGAAGACAGGTACATATGACCTCCTCTGATGTTTACTCATGTTGTTGAGGGGTGACCTCATATGTAGCATTAGAGACTCATGCTTCATAGCAGCTTGCCATGTCTTCATACATATCATAATAAGGACACCATAGGGATAATTAGCCGGAGTTGTGTGTTCTACTGTCACCAGTGATATGTTGTGAACCAACCTGTCTTTGTTAAACAGCTCTGCTCTAATGAACCTAAGCGGTGTCAATGAGAGGGGTAGAATATTGTGGGTGTATGTGGGTATGAGGTGTGGTACCCTACACGAGGGCAGAATGTTACAATTGTTGTGTTCATGTGAGGCATGGGCTTGTTTAAAACATCGTTAGCACCCCTTCTTCAAGTTAGCCCACTACTGGGAAAGAGAGCGAGAGAGAGAGCGCGCGCAACATAGCGAGTCTATTTAGGATATACGCATCGCTGAGCGAGACATTATTCCCGCTAATAAACAGCCACTAATTTACCCTCTGTGCGCCTTTTAACACGTCTGATATGAATCACAGGCCACTTAAACAGCCGTGTGCACCCCTCGCTGTGTCTCCACTTTCTCTGCTTTAAAGAGTGCCATTAAACCGCGGAGAGGATCCACCAACGCTTATAATGGGAAAAGAATGAACGTCGTCGCCCCAGGGGTTTATCACAGTGGCAACAAATAAGGGTTCGTCCCACTACCTTGCTTCCATATTTGTATGCGCTCTGGAGCCATTTCTTTTATAATACAGCACGTGACTGGATACAGAAGATGATTCTGGCTTTTGGACAGACACAAGTAGGACTACGAAGATACTTCTAGTTAGCGGCGATTGTAGGCTTAATTCATAGGTTCAAAAATACAAGGTTAAAGAAATCTGATGTTACAATGTTAGTGAAAAATGTGTAATGTTTGCTGTGTAAGGGAGGTCAACTGAAGGACTAGACTACTGTTTAAACAGTAGAATAGCTTGACTGTAAATACAAGATCCAAACCAAGAAGGAGCGGCTCTCTGGGCTGCATGGTGCTGCGTTCCGTCACTGGTTGACTGGCGCAGGGTGAGGCTCTCAGACTGGCCGGCCCGTCAGTCGGTCGCTACCCATACAGACGTCAGCGCGGCCCCGTCTCACCGCGGCTTCTTTATAGTATCCTTTCAAGTCGCCTTTAATGGGGAAACCGCCGGCTCAGCAGCCTACTCATAAACACTGGCGAATTAAAACACCCAAATATGAATCAGATACGCAGGGAGAGAGACCACAAACAAGACTGCGTTAGCCGAGGTCAAGTCTCTGTCGAATGACAGAGACACTTGACAGTCTGGGAGATATGGTTCAACCATCATCCATAATGTGAATGCACTTTAAAGACTACACTAGGTGGCCCCACCAAAGACTGTTAGTTCCTCTTAAACCAAATACCCACATAGAAGATCACCTTAGAGTGAAATATAGCCTACCCACTGGTTATTTAGTCTAGTGCTAGTCTCCTCAAGGATCACAATGACTCTTGCTTAGACTGTTGCTCTTGTTGGTTAGTGGTAGCTGGTTTAAACTGTTGTATTCTATTTTAGTTAATCCTATTTTTATTGCTTTTTACAGGTACACCTGCACTTAGAGATTAATGTTGTGTAATTTAACTTGTTTAACTACATGCTCTTATGGTTTCTTCCCTTTAGCACTATTTTTTGGTTGTTCACAATATGTACTTCTTGTTTTTGACTACCCGCAATGCTGTGGGGCTATCTTGTTGTTATTATCAGTGACCTATGCACTTTGTAAAGCTCTCTCTTGAAAGTCGCTTTGGATAAAAGCGTCTGCTAAATGAATAAATGTAAATGCATTTCCTAATCTATCCTCTAAAGAAAACTAAAACGTAATATAAACAGGTTTGCTGTAGGTAGACTCTTGAGCTTTGAGAAAATGATGAGTCCTCCACGTTTCATCAGATTGAGTCACGAGGTAATGCCACCACCGTTTCACCATCATGGCTAGCCACAGTCTGCTACATGCACCCGACAAGCACTTAAGACAGCACCAACTCAATAAAACATTAAAGGAAAAAAAAGAAAAGACCAACCCCAAAAAATAAATAAAACAAAACCGTAATTGTTTTTTTTCTTGCCCATTTCATTGTAATGATGGAAATAAGGGCATCATTCTGAGATTAGTGCTTCTATTTCTCCCTGGCTGACGTTGGGCGTTATATGAGGTTCTGCTGAAGAGCTTTAGAGGGACAAGGGAACAACAGCCAACCACAGGGCTGGTAGCACACTCCTGGTCAGACCAGGCACTGGGACACACAGGGTACAGACAGGGCACTGGCAGACACACAGGGTACAGACAGGGCACTGGCAGACACACAGGGTACAGACAGGGCACTGGCAGACACAAACTGAAACACATACAAGTGCACTACCTAACTGAATACGACCAATGGAACACCAGCATACCCCCTCCATACATCCTGTTGATGTGTTTGTGTTAGAATGCATGTCAGTAAGGTCGTTGCTGGTGAACTACAGCCTGGCACCATCAACTAGATCTGGACTTCTGGGAGGAAGGGCAAGGAAACCAACCAACAAAACATCTCAACTCCAACTTACTTAGTGACATACTGTCTACAGCAGCAACAAAAGGACAGGACAGTGTTGATATTGAAAGAACATTCTCTTATTCTGGAGAGTAGGTCCATTCTTTTTTATTTTTTTTATAACAGAACAGAGACCAAGAAGAGATAGATGCTCCACAAATGTACCAGTTAACAGCAAAAAAAATAACAAACCGTGACGACAACTCTGATTCTCCTTAATACAGCAAACAAAAGAAATATACATTATGTACATGGACACAGGGTCAAGCTGGGCCCACCCTCAGTGGCGCTTTATGCAGACATGCTTCATGGGCTCAGGGAGCGAGAGAGGACAAAGACAGGGAATAAAAGGATAAAGGAAGAGAGACAAAGATAAGGAGAGAGGGAGGAACTGGAAGAGAAAGAGGACATGGGGGAGTGACAGAACAGAAAGAGGATCGCAAATGTTAAGCTGGCATGATAGGAGAGGTTTGGAGCAGTGGTGAAGGCGATATTTTTTAACTGACATTTGTAAGTAAGTAAAACCAGGAAGTAAAAACCGGTAACTGAACCTAAAGAGGTGTAATAGGCAGAGTAGAGGTATGTTAAGAGTGTGTAAACTACATTAAGGAGGTATATCGAAGGATTCACTAGCCCTGCACCGCAAACATTGGTCAGAGTGCAAAGGTGACCCAGGAGCTGCAGGCAATGACATCTCACAGTACGTCAAGTGTGGAAGTGACCTATCCAGTAAGTGTTGATTGTGGTGATCAAGTGTTGGTCGTGCCAAAAACAAACACCATGGAGCGTAAAACAAGTTCATGATCAGATAATTATATGGATGCAAAATAAACAAACATTCAGTCAATACTAATATCTTCCCATTCAATTCAGACCCCGCTCCTTAAAAATAGATGAGTGACTTAGTGAGAGAAACTATGACCCTGTAGAATGGGCATTTGGTGACCAGGTGTAACACTGTTTGTGTGTGTGTGTGTTGGCAGGTATGAGAGATATAGTCCTTAGTTGGAGAGCTGGCAATTATACTCTTGCATATTATTCATGAACTCTTCATAATCTTGATCGACATTCATAACTCAATCTTTAAATCACCCCAAAACAACTCATATGTCAACGTTGAACTAGCTCGACGACTGAGGGGTGCAGCTTTTCTCTCTGTGTATTTTTTTTCTTCTTACGTCTGACTAAGAGGCAAGTTGAGTTTCACGCGGGTAACAGGCAAAATCCCAGTCAAACAAACACAAAGAACAGGAAGTACAACTGATGTACATAATCTGTTCTGTCAACCGTAGCATAAACCTCTAAACAGCCACACCACACGTTGCATTGAGTGGGACCCCACAGCGGCCCTCCCAAACCCCCCACATCACCTGACTGATCCTGGACTAGGAAGGGGTACGGGCGACGGGGAGAAAGATAACCTCATAGACACTGATCTAAGGCCAGTTAAACCTTTTCCCATCTTAAACTATCATCATCCTATAATCCCTTTGTAGTCATTTCTGTCCGTAGATCTGTGCTAAATCTTAGGGTGATCTCCATTGGTTGGGATGGGGAAAGGGGTGTGGTTGGTTGGGGGGGAGGGGGGGGGTGTTGGTACATCGCCCCTTACTGCCCCTCCTCTTCGCGCAGGAATTGAAAGACGGATGAGAAGTCCTTGTTAGCGTAGCCGCGGGCACACATGACGCGGTAGATCTGGTGTGCCAGCGAGCCCAGGGGGACGGGGGTCTTGGTGTTGGTGGCAGTGTTCTGGGCCAGACCCAGGTCCTACAAGAGAGACGGTGATAAGGAGGACATTATATGTGCACATACTTATAAATACAGTATGCACATTTGAAAAGAGAGAATGACATATATAATTTTTTTCAGGAAGAGAAGCATGAGAGATAAAGACAGAGATAGCGAACGAGAAAGGAGGTTGGAAGTCAGCAGGGTTAGGTGAAGGGACCAGACCTTTGCCATGAGCGTGGTGCCAAAGCCACCCTGGTAGTTGTTGCCCGAGGGTACTCCCTCCATGACGCCAGGCACCGGGTTGTAGGAGTCACTGGACCAACACCTGCCTGACGACATGTTGAGGATCTGAGCCAGCAGCTTGGGGTCCAAACCCAGTCTGACAGGAGGAGAGGAGAGGTCAGTGGAAAGAGATGAACTGGGCCGTATGTATTGGGGGGGGAGAGGGAAGAAAGAGAGTGAGCTAGAAAGGAAAGAGAGAGAACAGGAGATAGCGTGGTGTTGACCTATGCTGAACCCTGTGCCTGTGTCCAGGTCCATCCCTCAGAGTTAATGGCTAAGAGCTGGTAATACCGGCTAATGCAGTATTGATGTTTATCAGGACATCTATCCTTCATCATCCATCGTTCATGAAGAGAGGAGGACAAGTGGTTAAGGAGCACAGGGGGCCATAAACCTAGCTGACACACACACACACACACACACACACACACATGGCCACACACTCCCATACTCCCTCCCCCATCCCATTTCCATTCCATAGCAATCTGCTGCCAAAAGGACCAGATAACAAAAAAGAAAAAAAGGAGAGGAGAATAAATGAGAAGCGTACATTCAGATGAGCTCCCTGTCAGAGTGTCCGTGTTCTAGTAGCATTAATGAGGGCTGCGCCTTGAACGAGGTGTGTATCTGTCCATGTGTGCTATCGGATTCAAATCGGGATAGCGAGTACAAAACATGCAATTCCATCCAACACACCGACCCTGGTTCAGGGGCAGAACAAGCTGAGCACCGGCCAGCGCTCAGCCCAAGAGAGGGTGTGCCTGGAGCCTGTGTCTGTCCGTCTGTCTGCATGTCGCTGCTGCTGTATTAACAGTTTAAAGGGCAGTGTTAAGTTGACCACATCAAGCCCTGCCAGCCACAGACTGCTATAGCTTACAGGCCTGGAACTCTATTCTGCTCTCAATATGACTATTAAACCATCATGGGTCTTTAAGGCCAGAGGCCTCCCTGCCTCTGCCATCTCTCCCTCTCTCGTCCTCCATCTCTCCACCTGGCTCTCATTCTACCATTACTGCCACAAGGAGTTTATTAGCTGTCTACTAACTAATTAAGGCTGGGAATTACATTTACTCTCTTTGTCTCGGGTGCTTTCTCTCTCTCTCACACTCTCTCTCTCCCTCCCTCTCTCTCTCTCTCTCGTTTACAGACTGTTTTGGAAATGTGGGATAAGTGACAGTGTGTTTGCTTGTTTTTTTTTATGAAGTCTCACTCATGATGGCTTTTTCAGTTTGTCTGTATACTGCCCTGCCACCCGCCCTCCTATACACACACACACACATGCACGCACGCACCAACTCATCCGCCCCTCTTCCTCCTCCCCCTCTTCCTATGTGTTCCTGCTGGCCTAGCAGACACCTCCCTGTCTCAGGACTCAAGGGGACATATGTTTGACATCGTTCATCCCCCCTCCCTCCCCTCCCCATCACACACACACACACACACACACACACACACACACACACACACACACACACACACACACACACACACACACACACACACACACACACACACACACACACACACACACACACACACACACACACACACACACACACACACACACACACACACACACACACACACAGCCCCTCCCTGTGTTCTGGGTCAGCAGCTGAAAAGGTTACTGGCTGTGCTACAATAAAGCGCGTCCGAGCGCACAGATCATTTGTTATAGCGACCAGAGACGCTGACGGGAGCTGTTATCCTGTTTAATGATAAATCAATGAACCCGAGCTCCCTTTCCTATCACACACACACAGTTATTAGCTTCTGCGCCAGTGTTGCTCTTCGGCAGAGGTAATTTGCGTGGAGAAGAGGACACGTCACGCTTTAACAAGATTGACACGGAGGAAACCAAACGGAGACACTAACGTGTTGCGGAGCGATGCCATCACAGGGAAGAAAAGAAAACAGGAAAAAAACAGGGAGAAGACGGAGAGAAAGAGGGTGGAAAAGCAGAGGAGAGAGAGAGAGGCAGGGAGGGCGTGATGCGGAGTGATGTGGGACTGAAGCAGGTGGAGTTCATTTGGAGTGATATTAACTGTCTGTTTCATGACCACTGGGCCCAGCCTCTCCTCCCAGCCTGGAAGCCACGGGAGAGGAAGCGTGCTCCACATTTATGATTACATTAAACAGCTAACGAGCGCTCGCACACACACACATTCACGCACACGCATTTACCATTACATTTAAGAGGTAACAAGCGCGTTTATCACCCAACTTTAATCTTCATCTGGAACATATGCCTGCAATCTAATTCACAAAGCGGGGGGTAAAGTGTGTGTGTGTGTGTAGCCCTGGTCTGACCTTATATGGCACTCAACTCAGTGTTTCTCAGATCTGTGCGTTTATACAGTATAAGGGGTCTTGTGTGTTTGTGTAAATATGCCCATAACTAAATACATGGATATGAGCGTACAAGGTGAACCATAAGCTCTTAAGCTTAGTCTCTCTGCCTCCGTCTCTCTCCCTCAGTCTCTCCCTGGGTCTCTCCGCCTCCGCCCTTCATTTGCATCGTTAACATCAGGGCTAGCCTTGCCTGCAGCTGACTGAAAGCATACTGAAGTGACACCAAAGTGAGGTGAGAGGGAGAGAGAAGGAGGGGGGGGTGGACAGAAAAAATGGATGGGATAAAAATGGGATGAAATTGATAGAAAGGGAATCGAGGGAGGAGAGAAAAAGGGAATTAACTCAGAGAGAAAGAGAGAGAGGAGGTGTACGTGTGTGTGTGAGAGAGTGTGTGCGTCATTATAATTGTCATGCGGGGCCATTCCCTGCTCAAAGGGAACGTCATGCTCTGTCGGAGACGGCCAAGCTTCCATCTGAGATCAACAAATTAGCAGCATGGACAGGACAGGCAGCGTGTGTGTGTGAGCCTGTGTGTGTGTGTGTGAGCCTGTGTGTGTGTGTGTGAGCGTGTGTGTGTGTGTGAGCGTGTGTGTGTGTGTGAGCCTGTATGTGTGTGTGTGTGTGTGTGTGTGTATATGTGTGTGGAGGGGGGACAGGTATTGAGGAAAGGGCAGCTCTATCAGGCCCTACTACGGCATGATAAAATGTTATTGCCGTTTCCCTGTAAATTGGCTGGGAGCGCTCCGTCCTCCTCCTGTGCGTGTGCACGCTCGCTCCATTCTGCATAAGGCGCCCGGGCCGCAATGCAGCGTGGGAGATTTACGGGTGTCGGCTCTCTAAACGATGACTGTCTTTGTCAGTCCTCCTAATGAAGCCCCAGAGATGGAGCAGTCAGGAGGAGGGAAAACACACACAGACACCACGGCTCCAAACGATACGCTCAAGTCAGAGGACGACCGGCTGTAATTTGTACAACAGTACTGAACATAATATTAGGAATTTCAATGGCCACTATTTTTTGCTATTAACGGAGATGGAATGGAATACGATCTATGATATTGCTTCTAAATGTTGAGTGAGTGTGTGAGTGTGTGTGTGTGTGCGTGTAGCAGAAACACTGTGGCAGTGTGTAAATCTGTGTTGCTCCTGTAATGCCTCCATATTTCAGAGGCCTGGTGGGGGGATTTATGCCCGAACGCTCATGCCAATTTTCCCTCTCCGTCTCGGCACAGATAAATCAGCCGCACTAATACAGCTGCACTATGGACACACACACACACACAAACGCATCTACAAGCGCACACACTCTCTAAAGCTAACACAAAGCTACACAGAGCCGCACCCAAGAAGCTGCATGTTTCTTAAGATGTGGAATAAGCTAACTAAGCATCCTTGAATAATGAGCCGCATCCACATTACCAACAGCTACGCCAATATTGCTAAGGATGATGGGATGTGTAGTTCTCATGAAAGGATAAGAGTGACCGAACTCCATTCAACAGAGTCACTGTCTAGACTTCCAACATAAAAGGGATGAATTGTCTGAGAAGCATGCACGCAAAGACTGAGGTTTCGAGAAATACTCCATATACACAGCTCGGTCTGAACCCCATTAGACAGTGGTGCCTGATGGGACGTGTAGTTTTTGACTAATGTTCATTGGCAGGGTAGGACTTGGCCCCACTGAGAGCTCAATCAGGGGATGTAAATGAGAGTCTCCGCCCCCTCATCCGTCTCACTCCACCAATGACAGGTCTGCAAGGGGGCTGGGCTGACCCCTCTACACCCCTCCCAGCCCAAATCACTCCCCACACAAACAAACACACACCAAGTGTACCTGATGCCAAGGTTCATGGTCTCAGCGGTTCCGATCATCCCGATTGCTAGCAGCATGTTGTTGCAGATCTTGGCTGCCTGGAGGACAGAGGACACTGACGGTCACATGTCTCACACACATGTTCAATGGTATGTGTGTCCAGAGGACCATCCTTTGCTTCCCCTTGTTGACCTGAGTGTTCCTTCTATGGGAGGCCAGATACCAGAACGTCTGGATGTGGACTCATACATGGTGAGACAGAGAGTAGGCACACGGTGTGTGTGTGTGTGTGTGTGGTCATACCTGTCCGGTGCCGACCTGGCCACAGTACACCACATTGGCTCCCATGCAGGTGAGGAGCTCCTGGGCAGCTTGGTACTCCTCCTCCAGCCCCCCCACCATGAAGGTCAGCTTGGCCAGGCTGGCAGCTCCTACACCTGCACACACACACACACACACACACACACACACACACATGCAAACAGTGTTATTCTTCCGTGAACACAGATTAATGGATAGCAGGGTAGGGATTGACTGAATACCACTAGTATCCTGAAATAACAGAAAGCATATCTTCCCAACTATGAACTTCTCCAAAACGCTGGAACAGCCATCACAGAACCTAGCTATGGGTATGAGTGTGTGTGTGTACACACTATGGTGGGACAGCAGTGTTTAGGAGAGGGGGCATTCAAAAGACTGGGGTGTCTTTAAAAGCCGATTGTTCCTATCATGGTCCACACGACCCCCAAGGGAGAGTTTGCTATTGTCCTCACTCACACAGGCCAACAGCTGTGCCTGGGGCCACACCCCCCCCCCCTCTCCACACACACACACACACACACACCCCATGGGGGTATTGGTGACAGGCTTGAGGGGTAATTAACTTTACACTTTATCATGTTCAATTAGGCATCCCTCCCATTGCCCGATGGCTTAAGGAGCGTGCCGTGTTTTAGCAGGGATCTCCACGCCCCCCTGAAGGGGTGCTGACGGACCCTGATGGAGCAGATAGATGGCCGACTACGTGCCCGATTAGCGGAGAAATAAAACGGTTAAGAAGAAAACGGGGTTGGGGCCACTTGTGCCCAAATCTCATCTGCCACGGTCCCACCCTCTTAACGCACCATCGATTAACCCTAAACATTAACACACCTTCAGAAACACACAGTGAGAAACACACACAGGCCATAACAGATATACACACTGACTAAACAGACCCATTGTTAGAGGCACAAGTAAATATTTTATCGGACACTTCACACAAATGGTAACTGTATCTGTAAAGGGTACCAGTTTAAGATGGAGCTGAATGTATGCATCCTCTCTTGTACCTCAGTGGGTCCAGTAGTATCTGGGGACAGTGATGCGACACATGGGGCACCTCATGCTGACCAACGTAGTGGGCTTCAGTAAAGGTCACCCATTTGTGTGTAAAAGATCAGAGTGAGCACACAGCTCTTTGTCTGTCTGTGTGTTGTTTGTGTATGTTGTTTGTGTGTCTGCTCTTCAGGGTGCTGTGTAGCTCTAATGAAAGGCAGCTTTATGGTGAAGGCCTAATAATGTTGCTGTTAATAATTAAACAGGGATTAGCAGAGAGCGAGAAGGAGAGAGAGCGAGAGAGAGATGAGCTGAACTACAGAACAGGAGAGGATCTACTGTACCTCGCTGTGGTCCAGAAGCATATGAATATATACATCAGCCCCTCTCTCCCCTTCTCTCTTCTCCCTAATTAGCTGCTGCTGTCAGTGTGTGATGCCGCAGTGCGTCCATGTCTGTTTCTACGTGTGTGTGCGCGTGTGCGTGTGTGTGTGTATGTGCTGAGCTGTCGTTGCATCATTAGGGCCACATAATCAACCCAAACTCCACACTGCAGCAGCTGCCTGTGGACCACAGTGACACACGGGACACATGCGCTTAACAGACACACAGATCATGTATACATATGGTCAACACACACACGCGCACGCACACAACCCACACGCACACACCCCCACACGCACGCCCCCACACGCACGCCCCCACACGCACGCCCCCACACGCACGCCCCCACACGCACGCCCCCACACACACACACACACACACACACACACACACACACACACACACACACACACACACACACACACACACACACACACACACACACACACACACACACACACACACACACACACACACACACACACACACACACGGTCTAAGAGGAAAGAAAAGAAGGGATATACTACAGAGAAATGCATCCTGCTCTCTCCAACAGACGCACACACACACTTTGTACAGCTGACACGACCAAAGTTGTGTGACAACCGTGCTGGTTCATTAGTGGAGATCCCCGTGAGCTGGATCACTAAAGAGGAGATTATTGATAACACAGCCAACATGCTGATCAATACACATCTCTACACTCAGACAAAGAGAGAGATAAGGAGAAAGGGAGAGTTAGAGATAGAAAGAAAAGCAAGAGAATGGGACTGGGAGAGGGAAAGAGAGAAGGAAAAAGAAAGACCCGCTCTCTACACCCCGCTCTCTCCCCTTCTCTCTCTCCCTCCCTCTCTCAAATTAACTAATCACCCATAATATGCGCTTATGATCTGTAGTGGATTTCTATAAGCAGAGACAGGAAATGATGGAAGATCACCGCTGTGCAGGAAGAACAACACGTCATTAGCATAACACAGGGGGAGTGTGTGAGTGTGTCTGTGTGAGTGTGTCTGTGTGTGTGTGTGTGTCTGTGCGTGTGTGTGCGGGGGAGGACGAGGAGGGGGCGTGCTGTGCTCCGGACGGTCCTGTCAGAAGACAGATTCGACCAGAATTCTAATGAGTCTCCGGAGCGCTGGGAGCACCAGCTCATCCATCCCGACTGGGCCGACACCACCGGGTCGTTAACGCGGCGTTACCGCGCGTCGCCCCCTAGGGGAGGGACAGGGACCCATGCAGGCAGGGGGACAGGGAGGGGGGAATCAAACCTGTGTGCTCTGTAGGTGGGTGAGAGATGGAGAGGGAGTGGAGGAGCTGGCACGTTTCAACACATGTAATTGTCGTAGAGCAGGTATACGTCTATGCAGATCCTACACGAGACAATACCATCTCTACACAACAGGGGGGAGGGATGGAAAAAGGAAGAGAGAGAGAGAGAGACCCGACCGAGCTGGGGGGGGAGGGAGAAGCAAGGGATGGAGAAGATGGCAGCAGAAAAAATATATATATTGCAACTCTGGTCTCCTTGTCTCCTTTGGGGAACGATTCCCTTGGGAAACGGCAGGCTCCTTCTCATCTGCATCCAGGGACACGTTATGGTTGGCTACCACACAGTCCTGAGGCACAGTACCACCAGTCTGACCACGGTTCAACCACGCTTGGACCACGCTGAACTGGCATGAGGGTTAATGAACAGCGCCACCATTTTAGGGCCCAGAGAATCGGGAGCAGAGCCAGGGACAATTCTCCAATTGAACATGGTACACCGTCATTGTGTGTGCGCGAATATGCCGACGTGTTGGGTATTACTGCTTTCAGCACTAAGCTTTGATGAAGATACAAAAAAGAAAAATACAACTGAGAAAAGCATGAGCATACAGGAGTTAGGTGGTGTGTTTGCCTATGGGGGGGGGGAGATCTGATGGAGCTATATGGTTTCTGTCCCCTTGTAACAAGCACAAAATTAATTAGCACTTTTTTCATTACAGTCAAATAATCAAGCGAAGCGATTCATTATGGCGCTGTCGTCCTTTTAACTTCAGTCCATTTAGAAGCGGTCTGTGTGCACGTGTTCGTGTGGTTGTGTGGCTGTGTTAGCGTGTGTGTGTGTGTGCGTGCGCGAGGACGGCAGACAGGTGCGGAGCCCGAGCTGGCCGCCTCAGAGACGTCAGGCGCTGCTTCTGAGGACGTCTCCCTGGGTTACGAGGCCCGTGTGAAGCAGCAGCCACTTTTATTGGTGGTGGCTTTAAATGAAACTACATTTGTGAATATGAGGCTGAACAAACACACCACACACACACACACACACAAACAAACACACACGGGAGGCAGTTCCCACGCCTTAGTAGGGAATGATCCAGTTGACGATGTGCTTCAGCACAGCTCTGTTCCCTTGGATTGTCCATAAAAAGAAACCCTTCAACAGAAACTCCAGGACTAGGCCGATCTCTTAATATTAGTATCCATACATGATTACAGAGTACTTGTTAAGTTAATATCCCTTTACTTAAAGCACACGTTGTTTACACACACATAGATACTTTCAAAAGAGCCAGTGTTTTGTGTACCTGTACATGAGGGGTTGTATTGAAGTATATACTGACTACAGATCAAACAGGTTACCCGGAGCTCACTGGAAGTGACCGACTCCTTCCTGAGAGAAAAGACCATGCGGTGAGTGGGACTCTGCACGGTTCGACCTGAATCTTAACCGAGACTGAATGTTTACAGCCAACTCCCATACGTGGCCAGGCACTAGAATGACATGGAGATATTTTCTCAAACAAATTAAAAACCCCAAACAAGCTTCGTAAAAGCCTGACGGATATCAAGTGAAAACAAAATGAAATGCTGAGGGGAGAGAGCGTTTACCCAAATCACTCACACTGGCACATAAAAAAACAGCACTTTCAACAGTTTGTCTGCCAGTTTCACTAATGCCTCTCCTTTATGTTAAAAACAGAGTCTTTATCTGAGGAGTTTATGAGCGTGGGCCATGAGAACCTTTTTGCGCACACACAGAAACACCAGAAAACCCATGAGAAAAAATGACTGCCAAGCGTCGAGTGTTACAGAAAGAGAATTGTCTATAACTATACTAAAATACTTGCTAATCTCGGTCAATATCCTAGTCACAAACATGCCAATCCCCCCTTCACCCCCCAGTGACCACAGCCCTGATCCACATCATTATTATATCCTGATAGTCATGGTGGTACTGGTCAGACGCTGGAGAGATCCACAGGGGAGTGTGGTCAACGGCCAGAACACAGAGAGGGAGACAGACATCCACAATCAATCCCCGCTGCTCTGAAGAAAAACGTGTTAATGAGTGACTTCACACACACACACACACACACACAAACACAGTGAGTCCGACATATCTGAGATGAGTGACATGCTGGGTTGCTTTGAGAGCATTTGATGGACAGAGAGCCTTATAAGCAAGACTGGTGCATCAACCAGCTGACATTTACACCCCATACAAGCGCACACAGGCACCCAGGCAGTCAGTCAGTGGGCCAGTTCCCCAGCTGCTGTGGGTCTGCTCCCATCTGGGGATCAGACTAGACCACCACCCCCCTTCACATCACACCCTGGCCCTCTCAGACCCCCGTTCCCCTGGTTCTCCCTTCACATCACACCCTGGCCCTCTCAGACCCCCGTTCCCCTGGTTCTCCCCAAATCCCTTTTCTACAGTATACAATATAGTTACCCCCCCCCCCCCCATTTTCCTGTCTGATTCCCTCCCCAACTGTCCCTCTCTCTCTATCCCAACTGTGACTCACCACCACTCCCCCATCGCTCCCCCCACCCCCCATCCTCCCCCCCACTTGTCAGGGGACCCCTCAGTAAAGTGCTTGTTATGCTAATCTACTCAGTCTCTCTAATGCTGGTTAGTCATCAACACTGACAGCAGGCCAGGCCTTCTCCCCCTCTGTGTTCCTCCTTTTCACTCTCACTCGTCCTGCTCGCTCCTTTCCCCTCTCCATCTTCTTCTGTCCATCTTCTTCTCCCTCCTCCTCTCTCCCTCTACATACTCTCTCCCTTCTCCTCCTCCTGTCTTACTCTCTCCCTTCTCCTTCCCTATCCTCTCATTTCCCTATTCCCCTCTCATTCCTAACCCTTACTCCCCCTGGTAGCCTAAAGCTACTGTGTTGTTTGAGATAACTTATGAAGGGCTGCATTGGACTGGATAGAGGGTCACTCTCCACAAAGCCGCACACCAGCACCTGAAACATTACACAGACAGACATTTACTGTTCACATAATGGTCGTGGACGAATCCTAACGTCAACATTCAATTCCAGAAATTATTATACAGCTGGTGGCTCAGTCGATACATGTGCACTCTCTCACACTCACTCGCTCCCACGGTCCTAACAGAGTTTGTGCAGTTCTGTCACACACACACTTTCTCTCCCAAACACTGATATCCCAATTCCCAGTGTAGGGAAACAATACAAGCTTTAGATTTTTATTTTAAAACCCTTCAAAAGTCATCGTCCGTTTAGCGATGTGGCGGCGTACCACCGGCTAAGACATGCAGACGCAGGCATGCTGGGTAATTACTGCTAACGATTCCGGCGCTTGTTAGCCAGAGCTCCTATTTCTGCCATTGCCGTGCCAACACCCCAAAGGGCGTGACGTCAGAGAGCGTTTTGTTGTGGGTCTAGTTTGCATGTGGACACTTTTAACGACACCAGACAGTGGTACAAGAGTGTGTGTGTGTGTGAGTGTGTAAGAGAGGGAATGAAAGTGTGTATGAGCAGGAAGTGTGTGTGTATGGCTTTGAGGGGGTGCACGCACTGTAAGTTGCTTGTTGACAGTGTGTGTCTGTTTGTGTGTGTGTGTGTGTGCCAGAACAAAGCTGGGTCAGGCAGGGTTAGGCCAGGCAACTGGTCAGTGAATGAGAGAGAGACACCAATAATGGTAAAGAGAGAGAGGGAACGAGGGATGAGGTTTCTTTTGATTGTCGTTTTTTAACAGGGTTATTATTCTTCGTCTCAGACCCCAGGGGCGCCTGCCAAACCCCTAGTGACGCACACGAGGTGGACGCCACTAGCGTCCACACACAAACTCTCACATTATAAATATAAACTACCTCACTCCAGACAGAATCATTTTTATATCAAAAGAAAATCTAAATTTAAAAACAATAGAAACCCTAAAATCCTAAGATGAAAGTGTGTGTGTGTGTGTGTGAGAGGAGGGGAGACAATTAAGAGTGTCCATATATGTGTGTGTGTCGATGTATGTCCTACTATCCTTGTGTGAAAACATTGATGAAGATGTGTCTGAAGAAACGATGACAGAGCAAACCATCCCCACCTCCTTGTTTGCTTATGTTGGTTTATGCATCTGATCGCAAAGGGTCCACATGCTTTTCGCTTCCTTGCTCACACAAACGCGTACACACACACGCGTACACACACACACACACCTCTGTATGGTTCTCTATGGTTCCTCATTTGGATAGGGTGCCATCTCCTGGCCAAAACACAGCATGCAAATTCCCCTCCCGCGCGCACACACACACACACACACACACACACTCACTATGTGAGGTGTGTGGCAACTTGTCCAAGTTATGGATGAGGCCGTCTGTCAAACATTTCCACCTTGGTTCACCATTCAGATGAACCACATTTAACATCAAGGATGTTGGAAGTGAAGAAGACAGAACAGGAAAGAGTTAGAGGAACGTAAAGAGAGGTCTAGGTGCCATAACCACAGGGTTGACCCCCAGTTCACCCTTGGCCCACTCCTCCAGACCTCTCTATTCCCAAGTTCAGTTTATCCTCACCAGAATAATCTCATCCCCAGTCTTGGGGGTTAGACAAGGGCCGTGTGTGTGTGTACCTGAGGGGGTAGTATGGTGGACTGGATTGTTTGTGTGTGTGGATATTTGGAGGAGGGGTTGTTGAGAATATGGGCGTCTACAGGGCCCATGCCAGAGGAAGCAGGTAAATCATTGTCCATCTCAGGACAGTAAAACAGGCTTAGCTAAGAGCCACGAGAGAGAAAGCCTTCACACAGCACTGCACACTAACTACAGGCCACCACACAGTATGTAAACACAGGCTGGCTGGTAAGTGTGTATGGTGTATGGTGTGTGGTGTGTGTGTGTGTGTAAAGGAGTAAAATAGTTGGGAAACATTCACAAGGATCTGATCTCGCCGACTACAGCTCGTCGGCCTTGGAGACGCCAGCCAGTAAACATGGTGTGTTTACGTATAGTGCGTGTATGCATACATTTATGGGTCTTCCTTTTTTGCAAGTGTAAGAAGGAATGTGTTGCAGCATTGCCAGCATAATGCAAGTGTGTGTGTGTGCATCCGGAGGTTGGTCTGGCTGGTTTGAGATGGAGTTTTACAGCTGTGTGTCTCCCCTCTCTTATCTCTCCCCACCCCCAGGACTGCATGCCATGTGGGGCAGCTTCTTTCTCATTTATGTCTCTTTATCTACATGAAAGGCACGGATATGGGACACCCGCCATTACGGCTCCATCAACATCAAAAGCCCTGACACAGGATTCCCCATTGCGGCTCAAGCCATTAGGAGACGGCTGGACCTGTGCACTGTCAGGGAGCTCTGAGACAGACATAATGAGGACTTAAAACCTTAACCTTGCCTTTAAGGCCTTTAGTCTGAAGCAGCAATAAAACACAGGGCCTATGTCGTCGAGCAAACTTACTGGCTAGTCCACTCCATAGCAACAACATGTCCTACTAACCCCTATTCAATATCCAATACAAGAACATATCAGAAAACAAACAGCACCTAGCATGCTTCTTTAAAGCGTAGTCATGGACATTGTTGGGCAGTCTTCTTCACCAAAATGATCAGTATTCTAACACCAATAACATGTCATTTTTTAACTGAACTATAGCCTGCATGTAATAAACAATAAAAACATAAAGCCATAAATTATTTATAGATACTGTACATAGAGACGTGTTTATATTTAGAGCTACAGGACATGGTTTACATTGCTGCTCGTGTGTCTGGGTCTGTTCAGATGAACACTTCCCAGAACACAAGAGGAAGTGAGGGGAAAAAAGAGACAAAAGACAGAATCTTCTATTTGAAATGTTTTCCAACAGGTAGTTAGAGAGATGTTTCAGTGTGGATTTTTCCCGCTATCATGGTTCTACATGAACCGAGTTCCTCCACAAACAGAGAAGAATGATCTCCTCCTTAGAGGACTGGAAACAAGGCCATTTTATTGGGAGCCCAGTCGGAGTCCTGCCCTGACGATGTGGTGATGTTTTCTTTGCTTACCTCCCGACACGGGGGCGTCCATGAACACCGCGCCCATCTTCTCAGCGGCGAGGGCCATCTCCCTGGAGACGGCGGGGTCAATGGTGGAGGAGTCGATCAGCAGCGTTCCCTTCTTCACCTTCCTGAGGACGAGGAGGGGAAATGCGCACATCACAGATCCAGCAGCACCAAGAAGAACGGTGGTCAAAGTCGGCGTGTGGGTAGAACAGAGGAAGCCCAACACGTGACGACACGACTGCGTGGTCCCTCAAGCCAATCACCGTCATCAGTGACTGTTTTTTTTTTAAGCCAGCGTCTGGAGGGATTCCATCCAGATGAGGACAGGGACCTGAAGAGAGTGGACAGAGAGGGAGAGATGCCTACTTGAGGATGCCGTTGGGGCCGGTGTAGACCTCTATGACATTGGGACTGGAGGGAAGCATGGTGATGATCCTGTCAGCCTTGTCGGCCACCTCTGCTGGGGCATCCAGGATCTGAAATATTAGGAGGGGGCAGGAGATGGAAGAGAAAGGAGTGATAAACAACAACAACAACAGACATTGAGAAACATGTTTGGAAAACGAGCAGAGATGGCAACAATAAACACACATACAGAAAAGCCAAGACATCGATAGCCATTCTGTACTGTTTACTACCTGTGCGCCCATGTCTTGCAGCTCCTTGCAGGACCCTGGGAAAACGTCGGTGGCGATGACAGGGTAGCCGTGCTTCAGAAGGTTCCTGGCCATGGGAGTTCCCATGTTCCCCAGGCCGATGAAGCCTACCGGAGTCTTAGAGGCCATTGACCTGTTTGCCACTTGAGAGGAAAGAGGAAGAATTTTAGGTGCCAAGTCAGATCTACAATGTTTTTTTTATTGTACAATTTCATAAAAATAGACTTGGGGACTTTATTGTTGCAGTGTGACCACGACACACACCAACAACCTTGCACCCCTGTTAACACAGCCTTGACAATGGAACGTTCTTTTTCTATGTTCTTCTGACTGTGCCGTTGGTCAGGATTCCCAGTAGGTCATCATATTATCATGCTTCCATGCCCACCACATTCTGATGAGCTGATAGCAGGCCTGACTAGCGGTGCATACTAATTTTAGTCTGAGCCGGTTTAACTGAAATCTGTACTCCCCTGAAGCCTGAACACTCAGGCGATCTTTGGACGCGGAGATATTATGTAAAAGCTGTACACAACTGCTTTCACTCAGTTACACAGCATGCTCTTTTCGTGTAGGTTTCATCATAGGCATGTCAGGTTATGCAGTTGTGAGACTGGTTGTAATTATTATGTGATTTAAAGGGATCTTAGTATCTTAGCAATCAATGTGGAAAACTAAGTTAGAGTAAGAACAACAGTTATGTTTATCTACATGAAATCTGACTTACAATAAATGCATAAGCCAATAGGGAATTGCAAACTACTGATTTGAGGCATGGCCAGCTAAGGGAATCCAATTGTTGGCTAAATGCATTGTCAAACTCTATTAGCAAGATGCAATTAGTTCACTGCCAATGCTCGAATCTCATTTGCGTCAGATGAATACCACATTGTCTTCAGCTAATGCATTAAAGAAATACGCAGTTGGTGGTCGACAAAGATTTTTTTCAGACAGTATTGCCATTATCTTCAGACAAGGCTATGCTAGGCAACGTTAGCTTAAGGAAAGCAGGTTGATATTTCGAATGCCTTTATCCCGTGTTGTTGCAAACATTAGGCACACTAATCAATGGAGTATGGACAAATGAGACTATACTTTACCGAGCACCAGGTCGACATGTTTATTGCACCTTTGCAATAAATTCCGAGACCCTCTAAACAAGGCGGCCATGCTTCTTTCCCCTTGACCTCGGCGTTCAGTGACAGCAGCTGTCAAGACAGGAAGTAAAGGGGAGGTGGTTAGGAGTTACGATTATTTGAGCCAATCCTAACTATCCACCGAGTGTTGTATCCAATGGAAATCGTATAAAGGCGGAACATCCTGTGTTATCTCGCTTATTAGAGTCCATGTAGTTACAGTGCGGGACATGCAGCTAATAAACTCATGTGCTCAGTCTATTGCTTCCACTGTTCAGAATAACATTATACAACGTTATTTAGTTAGCCAAAAGTATTCAATTACATAAAGATTATAAAAGTACACTATTGAAAAAGCACCAGTTTACAGGAGAAGGAAGCTAGCCCTTAGAGTTAGTGTATTATTATGCAGCTACTGTAAATTCTTGATTAATGATTAAATGTTCACTTAAACAATAATCAGGCATGAATTTGGTCCACCCAGCAAGCCAAGTCGGGACAATGCGTGCGTGTGTGCGTGTGTATGCGTGTGTTAGAGTTATATGAGGGTGGGGAATTCTAAATACCTCTGACAGTAAATTTGGTTTATAATAAAAATGTTTTTTACTGGGGTGGAAATTACCAAGGTGTCAAACTCTTTGGGGGGTTTTGATTGGCATACGTCCGCTTTCGGTTCTCCTCAGCACCAGAAGCACCCCGGAAATGACAGCATACTTTTTCTTTCAGGAAGAGCATCTTCACTGACTCAGTACGTCGTTGACAACAACAGGGACCGAACTAAATAATAACAACGGCTGTCTGTCAGCTACATTTTGGTTATACAAATTACCATTGTAGCTGTCCGGGATTCATACGTTCACGGGTATGGAATATATATAGGCATAATCTATTTCTAGAAGTGATTGTCGCCTACCGCTTACTTAGCTGTAGTGCCATGGCCTGCTTGCATGCTAACGAGCAGACAGCTACTAGCTAGCTCTAGCTACTTTGAAGATAACCACAAAACAGATTAGGTTATACCAGCGAGCCTTCCCTAACAAGTTATACCTAGTTAGCTGTTGCCTTGATATACATAGATACCATGTGTCATCAAATTGACAGAGATTTAGCATCATTGACAATTGCAGTACCTCGATCAAGCGTTGAAAATAAATCCTGTCACTGACTTCCTTTCCCTTCCATTCCCTTAATTGATCACACTTGCCACGTGTCAATGGGGTTGCTAGGGTATTTGGTGCCTGCTGGGAACGACAAGTTGTTAGATATTGTCTATAATCCCAATGGATTAGATGCATTGACGTGAGCAAGGAATGGTACAGTAATGCAGAGTGATGTGTTGTCAGCATACTAACATAGGCGTGTCTGAAAATGATAGCTAGAATATTTTGCTCAATTTGTTCTTTCTTTCTGTGCAGGTCAGACAAATGAAGTGACCGACAGGATATGATGTCATCATTCCAAGTGGTGGGTTCGTCCCCCAATAGCAGTGTTGGCGTGATGGAAACGTCTAATTTTGCTCACGTCATCTTTCAGAACGTGGGGAAGAGCTTCCTCCCCCAGGCTCCGCTGGAATGTTGCTATACCCTGACCCCCTACCTCACCCCCAATCCCAAAGATTGGGTGGGCATCTTTAAGGTGTGGACACTTACATGCTCAAACAAAACAACCTCTTATTTTAAATGTTGTTGCTACACATAATTTCATACATGCATTTTCACCCACACACCCACATACAACACACACATGCATACACAACACCCCTGCCTCTTATTTCCACCATTCTTGTCATATATCTGATCATACTTATTTTTCTGAACGTGCCCACCAAAGGAACAGTTGCTCCCATTTTGATGTGGTTGTCTCTGGGGCAGGGAAGGGGATGTATGAGGGCGGATGCAGAAGCTGGGTGGGTAATCGTGGGGGGCACTTAATGAGCTACTTTGATACTTGTTCATTAATATCTCTGTTCTGTTCTACCCTCCTTAGCCTGTTTCCTCTCCACTCCTCTCTTACTTTTCATCTCTCTCTTCATCTATCCTCTCGCCTTGAGCTCTCCTTCATCGCAGTCTTTTATCGGGGCCATCAAATCTCACAGTTAATTAACAGGAAATGTGAATGAGGGAACTTAATCTCTCGTAAAGACAAAAAGCAAACATTTTTATCATCATTTAAGAACTCACTTCAAATCCACCAGCTCTATTAAAAAGGGATACAGACACAGGGTTTATTTGGAAAATGTCGATTGGAAAATATAAATGGTTAATCCACACCAATAAAATCTGTTTGATGTCTAGCTTTATGTAAGGGTGAGAAGAGATCTGTGCTCTTCAGTGAGTGTGTGTGTGCGGGTGTGTGTGTGTGTGTGCGGGTGTGTGTGTGTGTGTGTATGTATGAAAGAGAGGGGAAAAAGCAGGAAAGAGTGGAAAGATTTTTCCACAAATTTCCTCTGTTGGAGGTGGTAGGTTTTCCCTTAATTCTTGAGGGTATTAGTCAGAATTTAAAACAGAGCTGGAGTATTGTGTGTGACAACTATGACTCGGCCTCTGACATCATAGGTTGTACACAGACACCCCCTAGTGGTTTGACACTGTCAGGGCATTTGTCATAAAAAATTACAAAATCATAACAGCTTTTCTTTCTCCTTCCCAAAAAAAGAAAGTATGCAGTCATTTAGTCTCTTTTGGCACCCCTCGTCAATACAGCGTTGTTTTATATATAATTTGTGCATTTGTCAGCACGTTCTGTAACAGACACACCTTTCAAACAAGCCCTGAAGGAAACAGTTGGTTGTGGCATGTTTGTTGGGTCTTCTTGGAGAAACCCGCTCACTAACTATGTAATTAACATGTCATCACTCAGCTTGCTCATGCCTCTGAAGAGTGATTGATAGAATCTATGTCTGTGATTATTTGATCACGTTTACATTCATGCCAAGTCTCAGCATTGCAACTGTACAAAACCAAACTTCAGTCAGACTCACTCTAACCCCCTTTGGTAATGTGTACATTTCTATCCTCACACACACAGACATACATGGGCCTTGTCGGTTGGGTGAAATACAAACGACTGTCCCTTGGATTGTAGACTGAGAAGACACCCACCATGTGGATATAAAGTTCACCATCCTAACCATCATCATTATTTTGGCCTGTTGTTATAATTAGGAATAAATAATACATGTTATTTTCAAGAAGACACCCACCATGTGGATATAAAGTTCACCATCCTAACCATCATCATTATTTTGGCCTGTTGTTATAATTAGGAATAAATAATACATGTTATTTTCAATGCCCCTTTCTTGCACTCATATCGTTACAGTACAATTATAATTTGTCATTAACTGTCATAAAACATAATTACATAATAACTTAATTTGTACATTTCTATCTACACACACAGGCATACATAGGCCTTGTCATAAAACATAAGGACTTAATAAGTGTATTACACTTAATGCCTAATACTGCTAGACGGTCTGATTATTCCTATTGTTATTATACTGCTGTGGTCCAACGCTTTTTATTCTTTTAAGGTTGTTAGATGAAGTTAACTCCTTTAGCCGATGCTGGTGTGAGTGGTTTTGTGGTGGTTAGTGTGTATGAGTGTTTGTGTGTAAGTGTGTTTGTGTGAATGTGTGTTTGTGTGCAAGCAAGAGAGATGGAGAGCGTGTGATTGTGTGTGACAGTTTTATGGCGTACGGTTGGAGTTATAATGTTCTGTCTTTCCTTTCATCATCTGTCACCTAACAACACATGAAATTGATATAATCACTTCTCCCCCGCCATTTTCAGTAAAATTGTCACCTTTTTTTTCCTGTTTCGTTTTTCCCCCTATGTGGACTGTTTCCTCGAAGGCAACATCCACAAAGACACAACGTCTGACACACATGTAGTTCAACATCCACAAAGACACAACGTCTGACACACATGTAGTTCAACATCCACAAAGACACAACGTCTGACACACATGTAGTTCCGAAGGACACACTGACACATGCGTCTACACACGCACCACACAGACCACTAGGGCCCCTCTCAGTCATGCATGGCCAGAGGACAAGAAGGGGGAAGTGTTGAGGAGAAACATGTTTCAATCATGGCAACAATACCATAACACCATCGTTGTACATTAATAGAAAGTGTGTCTTCTATGTCATAGTATGGGTGTGCAATCTCAATGAATTGTAACTTGTACTGTGTGTGTGTGTGTGTGTGTGTGTGTGTGTGCGCGTGCGTGTGTGTGTTGCGTTCCAGGTGGGCTGGAGCACAGCCAGGGACTACTACACCTTCCTCTGGTCTCCCATGCCAGAGGACTATGAACCTGGGAGCACCGTACACAGGACCGTGGTGTTCCAAGGTAGTCTCTGTTCTCACATGCTCACACACACACACACACACACACTAGCACTGGCCTGTACTGGCATACTGTGTTCAAACATATAAAAATAGACAACCATTCTATGTGCACTCACCCACACACACATACAGTAGACTTACATTGTTTCTATACAGACACAGAGAACAGCCGTGTAAAGGAGCAGGGGATTTCAAGGTAACCTCTCCATTTTACGGTGCGTATAAAAACCAGGCCTGGTATTTTATTAAAGGAACACGACCACAAGCGCGGCCAGAGCCCCGAACACCTCTCTGACTCTGAGAGGAAACCACACGACATACACACACACACTGTACACACACACACTACACACACACTACATACACACCAACATCTGTGGACAGGTTTTAGTGTGTCTGAAATGGTCAGATATTACACAGTTGAAGTACGAGAGCACTTTGTGGTGTGTGTGTAAAACTGGCCGTCTACTGGGTATATTGTATTGTGACTGCTAGCGCTGGTCCAGGCCCATTGCTCGCTACTCTGAAATACACATGAACAGTGTCCAAATAATCAGTCACATCATCGCTAGACTTTATGTTCAAGATGTGCGTGTGGGTAGTTCCGTTCGTACCCCTTCTGTGACCCAATATCATGCTGTGTGGTCAATTCTCCAACTCAAATCCATGACGTGTTGAGTTCTCACACACTATGTCCGTTGGTGGTTTTTCCTCACCTCTGCACACTCTCGCAGGCTACTATGTTCCCAAGAGTGACGGGGAGTTCTACCAGTTCTGCTACGTCACCCACACGGGGGATATCCGCGGCGCCAGCACGCCCTTCCTGTTCCGCCCGGCCACGCCTACCGAGGAGCTGCTCACCGTCACCGAGGACGACAGCAACTCCGACATCCTGGTGGTCACCACTAAGAGCGGCCTGCTGGAGGTAGTCTGGGCCTGGGGAGACCGGCTCTCTCACACACACACACACAGACAGATGCACCTTCACACACATACACCCTCACACACCCTAATACACACACACACACATATTGAGACACTATAATCAGATGCAGTCCTATTGTGAAACATACAGTACTGGGCAAAAGTCTTACACAATTATTTTTTTGGAAGCAAAAATGCGAAATAAAAAGTTGCACTTTTATACTGCCGCACAAGTACAGATTTGTATTTCATTTGAGACAATACATGCTTAAAGAAGACTTTTGTATGAGTACTGTACATTCCCTCCTCTTCTCCCTCCTCCCTCCCCTCTCCTCTCCTCCCTCCCCTCTCTTCTCCTCCCTCCTCCTCTCCTCCCTCCTCTCCTCTCCTCCCTCCTCCTCTCCTCCCTCCCCTCTCTTCTCCTCTCCTACCTCCTCCTCCCCCCTCCTCTCCTCCCTCCCTCCTCCTCTCCTCCCTCCCCTCTCCTCCCTCCCTCCCTCCCTCCCTCCCTCCTCCTCTCCTCCCTCCCCCCTCCTCCCTCCCTCCTCCTCTCCTCCCTCCCCTCTCTTCTTTTCCCTCCCTCCCTCCTCCTCTCCTCCCTCCCCTCTCTTCTTTTCCCTCCCTCCCTCCTCCCTCCCTCCCTCCTCCTCCCTCCCTCCCCCCTCCTCCCTCCCTCCCTCCTCCTCTCCTCCCTCCCTCCCCCCTCCTCCCTCCCTCCTCCTCTCCTCCCTCCCCTCTCTTCTTTTCCCTCCATCCCTCCTCCTCTCCTCCCTCCCCTCTCTTCTTTTCCCTCCCTCCCTCCTCCTCTCCTCCCTCCCTCCCTCCCTCCTCCTCTCCTCCCTCCTCTCCTTCCCCCTCCTCTCCTCCCTCCCTCCCTCCTCCTGGCGTGGGCAGGAGGCACAGCAGGAGCGGCGGGAGCTGCTGAAAGCCATGCACCTCCTGCAGGAGGAGAAGAAGCTGCTGCTGGAGGAGCAGAGGCGTCTGGCCAGGGAGAGGGAGCTGGAGAGGGAGACCTGCAGCCTGCTGCGCACCCACAACCAGGTGAGGGCTGTGTGTGTGTGTGTGTGTGCGTGTGTAGATAGCCTGTATTTGATCCTGTGCTTGTTCCTCACCATTGATCACAGGTTCCAACATCAAAGGTTTTACTTTTATGAATGATCTTTGTCCATGTTTGAGAGCACAAAGACCTCGGTCTGCGTGCGTGTGTGTGTGTGTGCGTGTGTGTGTGTGTGTGGGTCTGTTTGCTCCAACTTTCTGTCCCCTTTAAACAACTTGACTCAGTGGGCCAGAACGCGATCGGCACCCAGTCTCTAGTCTGGGCCATCTGGCGTCAGCACGATGCCATCTCAACCGCAGAGTGAACAAACATGACGTCAAGCCCCCACACGCACACACACACGCACTCCCTAAAACCACCCCTTGTTTTAACTCCACTCAATCTCTCACTCACACTCACTGTCAGTTTTCAAGCCTCCGCACACATTCTACACACACACACACACTCGCTCTCATTATGCCACCCGCTTGCAACTTTTAGAATGTGTGTGGAATTAGACGAGAGTGTCCGCAAAACCGCCTGACTGAAAAACAGGAGCCCAGCCCAGCTCCAGGGCCAAACATGTCTCAGTCACGCGATTCCCAGGGCACTGCCTCCATCCCCCCCACCCCACCCCCCTCTCTCTCTCTCTCTCTCTCTCTCTCTCTCTCTCTCTCTCTCTCTCTCTCTGTTCTCTGTCTCTCTCTCTCTCTCTCTCTGTTCTCTGTAGGCTTACTCATCCTCTCGTTCTTCCTGCCTCCATTCGTCTCTTCTGGCTCACGTATTCCATCTCTTTGTAATACGTGGACCTCAGGGGTAAACCTTCAGACGAAGGCATGTCTTCCACAGAGAGCGACATGTGTAGCGTGCCAACAAGGAGTTAACCTACTGAAACTCTGAGAGATGTGAAGGGGGAGCGAGAGAGGGGAGGGGAGAGAGCCAGGAATGCCTCACCAGAGGATGGATCTTGAATCTAGTCTCACAGTGCCCCCTAGTGGAGGTCTCTGGTCCTGGTCTGCTAGGTTTCAGACAGCTTTGGGTGAGTCCTTTGCTCTTTACAAAGGACAAAATTGCCATAAATTACATCCTCCCAAAGACTATTATCAATGTGTCGCTTCTCATTCACCAGCTCTTAGCTTCCTAGATATATGGGGTATGTATGTGGCTTGTGTGTGTGTGTTTCTAAGTGTTACCCACATTCATATGTATGGTCTGTCCCTGTCAGGCCCTTGCTTATGTTCCACGGATGAAAATATCCTTTTACTTCAACATGAAAACATAAGTACATATTTTGCGGCTGCTAATTTTACGACTACATGTTTTATAAGGTCTTTATGCGCTGCTAAAGTGCTTCCCAAACGCCAGCAGTAAAATCCTGAGTCATCGAGAGAGCCAAGCCCATAGGGAGCCGGAGAGTGTGTGTGTGTGTGTGTGTTGGTGAAAAGTGCATCTGGATGTCTTTTTGATATACTGTACATGTTGGATTTATTTTCTTTGATGGGTGTTCTGTGTGTCTAACATGTCCTTGACAGTGTGTGTTTGAAGTATGTGCATGTGTGTGCGTTTGACATATGTGTGTGTGTGTGTGTGTCTGTGTGTGTTGGACGTGTGTGTGTCTGTGTGTGTGTCTTTGTGTGTGTGTTGGACGTGTGTGTGAGAGCTGAATAATGGTGGGGAGCTAGTAGGCGTGCTGCTTTGTCAAACGAGTTCACTCTGGGTGATTTAATGTTCTCCGAAGCAGAACGTGCGCAAGTTCTAACAGGGATCAACGCTGAGGACAGGAACATGTCTCATGTGTTGGACGGCTGCCAATCATTCCCTCCGGCAATCCGTCCTCGCAGTTCAGGAAATGATGACCCGTTCGTATTCACAGTTGATGTTCACCAGCAGTAAAACATTTAAAAAAAGGCAACCGAAACACTGGGAAACTTTTGTGTCCGACGACGTGATTGGCTCCGGTGCTACACCCGCCTCTAAAATGGGCTGCCGTGCTGTGACGGGCCCCCTCCGATTGGCCGCAGTGACCGACAGCGCCTCCCTGTGGCTGTGTGCAGGAGCTGCTGCGCTCCTCCCAGGGCCTGTGTGAGGAGCGGGAGGACGTGAGGAGGAGGCTGCAGGCGGCCACGGAGCGCGTGCGCCAGCTGGAGGAAGACCTGCTGGGCGTCACCCAGAGAGGCCTGCAGAAGGAGACCGAGCTGGACTGGTACAACCACCTCTCCCACAGGAACACACACACACACACACACACACACACACACACACTGAGAGGAGCATCACACAAAGCTACTGTACCCACTCTGACGCTGTCCAGGTCGTTTTCTGTGCGTTTGTAGAGGATGACCATTCAGGATCATCCCCTACTGAGTTGGTAGAGCCGTGTGGTCTGACTGCGGTTGCTTGTCCTGCAGCATCAGAGATCGTCTGAAGAAGCTGCTGGTGGAGAGGGACACCCTGGAGAGCCAGCTGAAGAACGAGAAGGACGAGAGAGATCTCTACAAGGTGAGAGGCTCGCTGGAGGTGACGGGACTTTCCTACTTCTGGTAGCTTGTGTGGTAGTGTGTATTTGTGTGGGTGTATTTATGTGTGTGTGTGTGTGCAGGCCCACCTGCGCAGCACAGAGCTGGAGAACACCAAGCTGAGTGCTGAGCTGCAGATGCTGAAGGCGGTGGAGCTGAACAGGGAGGTGACCATCGCTCAGTTCCAGGAGGAGCTGGAGCGCCTCCGGTCTTGCGTGGCCCAGAGAGACAGCCTGGAGAAGGAGCTCAGCACACACACTGCAGACCAGGTACACTCACACACACACACTGCAGACCAGGTACACACACACACACTCACACACACTGCAGACCAGGTACACACACACACACTCACACACACTGCAGACCAGGTACACTCACACACACACACACACACACTGCAGACCAGGTACACACACACACTGCAGACCAGGTACACACACACACACTGCAGACCAGGTACACACACACACACAGGGACATGGGGTGTGTGGATGTGATTTTGTAAAAGTTTGAAACAGACATACTTGGAAGATTTTGAGGGGGGTGAAACTTCGAATGGGGTTCAAGTAGGTGTGTGTGTGTGTGTGTGTGTGTGTGTGTAAGTGCGCACGGCAGGCGGAGGTGGGCCGCCTGGGCGAGCAGCTGCGCCAGGCTGAGGAGCAGCTCCAGGCCTCCCGCCAGCAGGCGGCCATGTTGGCGTCGGAGCTGCGCGACTCCACCAGCGCCCGCGACCGCACCATGACGGAGCTGTACCGCGCCCGCCTGGAGGCCGATGCCCTGCGCGCCAGCCTGGCCGACGCACAGGCCGAGTGCCAGCGCATGGAGACGCAGCTGGACCGCATGAGGAGCGCCGCCCAGCAGGAAGTGGTGAGGGAAGGAGGAAGTGAGACCTCCGAACCAGGAAGTGGACTCGTTTGACTCTCCGTGCCGAGTTGTGACGGGATCGGTCCACAAAGTGTGCTTTGGTGGAACTTACTCGACCTCTCTCTGTCTTTCTTCTTCCCCTCCCTCCCTCCCTGCCTCCCTCCCTCCCTCCCTGCCTCCCTCCCTGCCTCCCTCCCTCCCTCCCTCCCTGCCTCCCTCCCTCCCTCCCTCCCTCCCTCCCTCCCTCCCTCCCTCCCTCCCTCCCTCCCTCCCTCCCTGCCTGCCTGCCTCCCTCCCTCCCTCCCTCCCTGCCTGCCTGCCTCCCTCCCTCCCTCCCTCCCTCCCTCCCTCCCTCCCTGCCTCCCTCCCTCCCTCCCTCCCTCCCTCCCCGCCTGACCCCCCAGGGCGTGGGCACCTCGTCGGAGGGCGTGGTGTCGGAGGTGGAGGCGGAGCTCCAGCGGGAGGTGGAGGAGCTGAAGCTCCGCCTCCACATGGCAGCCGAGCACTACAAGGAGAAGTACCGGGAGTGTCAGAGGCTGCGCCGGCAGGTGGCCAAGCTCAGCGAGGCTCAGGGGGTGAGGGTCCTCACACACACACACACACACACATGTTAACACCACTCAACTGGTGTTTGTGGCCTGTTCGCAGGAGTCCAAAAGAAATCCTGGGGCTTTTACCCTACAGGAGACACTTACTCCCAGTCCGGAGTCACCAACAAGAGGTACACACACACACACACACTCACACTACACACTGTGTCTACACGCGTCATGTATGTGTGATGTAAGCTGTACCCTGTATGTACTCGCAGGGAGCCTGGCTGTTGCTGTGCTCCAAGGAATGACTGAGAAGACCTGCGCTCCTGAACACGACACGGAAGAGGCGCTCACACACACCGACACACACTCCGACACACACACAGAGGAGGAGGATAGACAGGGCGCCGGGGTTGGAGAGGCGGAGAGGAAGGGGCGGGGAGGAGAGGAGGTGGGAAGAGGCATGAGTGGAGGAGAGGCGAGGGGGAAAGAAGGGAACGTGGAGAAGGAAGAGAGGCACGAAAGAAGCGTGGGAGAGGAGAGCTTGAGGATGGGGAGTTGGGTGGAGGTGGAGAACGAGACCAAGAGCGCGGAGGAGAACGACGAAGGAAGGGGCGTGGTGGAGGATGAGGACGGGAGGAGCGTGGAGGAGGAGGAGGAGGAGGAGGAGGTGGAGGGAAGCAGCGTGGAGGAGGAGGAGGAGGTGGAGGGGAGGAGCGTGGAGGAGGTGGAGAAAGAACAGACGCGCTCGGTGGAGGAGGAGCTGGCAAGCATGGAGGAGAAGTGGAAGGAGCAGTGTGCCATCAACGAGACCCTCAAGCAACGTCTAGCCAATGAGGAGGAGCGCTTCAGAGTGAGTCCAGGAAGGCGTGTGTACACACACACACACACACACACATGCAACACAGGAAACATAGACATTCCCTATTGTATTCCTCAGCCAAGCAGAGTGTCCAGGTCGTTTGAGTAAATCAAGTTGTTCTTGGTTTAGCCAAGCAGCCTTAATGCTACAAACTGCGTTTGTGTGCGTGTGCGGGCGGGATGACTGGCGGGCATACAACTGACTTCTGAATAGATGCCTGCCTACTCGCACAAGCGTGTGTGTGTGTGTTTGATCTCAGTGAGTGAGTGTGTGTTTATCCCTGCTGTAAATAAGGCTCTCTCTCCTTTGATAGCGTCTTCAGTCAGAGATAAATCCTGGGCCTGTGAGCTCCCTAATGGTCCTGGGGCAGACAGAGAGCTCCTCGGCCTGCCAGCCACACAGGGCCATGCTTTACGGCTGTTTACGCTGCAGACCCTGGGAAGCAGGGACACAGGGAGGAGAGGAATGAGAGAGAGAAGTGTACTATTGCAGACCCCTTCTCACCTGAACTTAACCCTCTGGCCATGTCGTAATTCAGTTTCCCCCGAAAGTAAGATTGGAGGGGGACGGGGGGGGGGCAGACAGACTGATAGACAAGAAGGGCAGGGCAGGCGGGGAGAGGGGGAGACAGATAGGTTGAGAGGGAGCAAGAGGGGGAGAGACGCTCCTTTTGATAGTGTTTGCAGGGAGAGCTAAACGTCAGGCTGGGAGTAGAGCAGGCGAGAGAGAGCCTGGTTTGTGTGAGCCCTGCCTGTGTGTGTGTGAGTCCTGCCTGTGTGTGTGTGTGTGTGTGAGCCCTGCCTGTGTGTGTGAGTCCTGCCTGTGTGTGTGTGTGTGAGCCCTGCCTGTGTGTGCGAGTCCTGCCTGTGTGTGTGTGTGTGAGCCCTGCCTGTGTGTGTGAGTCCTGCCTGTGTGTGTGTGTGTGAGCCCTGCCTGTGTGTGTGAGTCCTGCCTGTGTGTGTGTGTGTGAGCCCTGCCTGTGTGTGTGAGTCCTGCCTGTGTGTGTGTGTGTGAGCCCTGCCTGTGTGTGTGAGTCCTGCCTGTGACGCCTCGTCTCCCTGCTGCAGATCCACATGGCCGAGCGGGCCGGCGAGGTGACAGAGCTGAAGCACAAGCTGGCTCAGGCCCTCAGAGACAAGGAGAAGCTCCAGGAGGTAGGACTGCCCACATGTCTGTCACAACGGCTCACCTGGGGCAGCAACATTCATAGAGCTGTTAGAACATCACATCTGGTATACATTTAACATTTAATTATTTAGCAGACACCCTCATCCAGAGCAAATTACAGTAATTAGTGCAGGGACATTCTCCCCGAGGCAAGTAGGGTGAAGTGCCTTGCCCAAGGACGCAACGTCATGTGCCCCAGCCGGGAATCAAACAGCCAACCTTCAGATTACTAGCCCGGTGCCCCAACCACTCAGCCACCTGACTCCCTATAGGGACATTCAAATAGCTGTTATAACATCACAACTGAACAGGAACATCCCACCCAACAACCACTTACACGGTAACGAAACGATCCCAAACCAGGTCTGAAACATACATAGGTGCAACATGGAGATGTTTCACAGCTTTGAAGGATCCGATTCCTCTATTTCTTTCCCTTGGTTCCTCTTGACTGTCCTGCCAGATGAAAGCTAGTGATGTTCCACACATACCTGCTCCGTAGCCCTGAGCTACTCCTCCATTATCTGCTGCAAATGCCAACCGTCGTGTCGGTTTCACCCCCACGCCAAAATGTTAAGCTGGGATATGGTTGCACTAATGAAGTCATGAAGAGAAAAGGGCTCAGAGGAGGTAGGGGGAGGAGGAAAGACAGGAAGAGAAGGAGGGCTCAGAGGAAGTAGGGGGAGGAGGAAAGACAGGAAGAGAAGGAGGGCTCAGATGAAGTAGGGGGAGGAGGAAAGACAGGAAGAGAAGGAGGCGAAGGAGAGAAATGTTGTTTGACACCCATGACAGTAATGAGTAGATAACTAATGCACATGGTTCAGGTGGAAACAGAAACCACGCTTTCCCAGAACTGAGAGAGAAATGTTTCCACCGAGCGTTTGTTGTTGTTTGTTACGTCTTGTGATTGACCTAACAGAGTGGTTATTTAAGGACTTCACCAATTATCTTGCACGTTGCTGTTGTTGTTGTGTCCAGGAACTGCAGCAGTGTCTGGACAGACAGAGGGAGCGTGAGGCAGAGGGGTCAGAGGTCAAGCAGCCCGTGGTGCTACGCTACCCCCTGCCCTACCCCCAGGACCCCTCCCCACCCCCACTGGTGCCACACAGGCCTGCAGAGCTGCAGTACGGCAACCCCTACTCTGCTGACAGCACCCGAGGTACAGCACCTCTCTCTAGCAAAACCCTTCACCTCTCTCTCTCTCTCAAAACCCTTCACCTCTCTCTCTCTCTCAACACCCTTCACCTCTCTCTCTCTGTCAACACCCTTCACCTCTCTCTCTCTCTGTCTCTTTCTCTCTCAACACCCTTCAGCTCTCGCCCTCAACCCTCTTCACCTCTCTCTCTCAACACCCTTCACGCCCTCTCCCTCAACCCTCTTCACCTCTCGCCCTCAACTCTCTTCACCTCTCTCTCTCAACACCCCTCACCTCTCTCCCTACACCCTCTTCACCTCTCTCTCTCAACACCCTTCACCTCTCTCTCTCAACACCCCTCACCTCTCTCCCTCAACCCTCTTCACCTTTCGCCCTCAACACCCTTCACCCCTCTCTCTCTCTCTCTCATTCATTCATGTTGTTACCCAAGTGACACTTCTTGTGTGTGTGTGTGCACGTGTGTGTGTGTGTTGTTTGTGTCCATGTTCAGACGGAGCAGATGGCGCCCTCTCCCCTGAGCAGATGCCCCGGCCCCCCCCGGAGGCCCCTACCTGCGGCCCCCCCGCCTCGGCCCCGGGGGCCACCTGGGACAGGGGGGTGGTCTGCATCCAGCCCTCCCGCAGCATGAGCCCCCCCGACGGCCTGGAGCACCCCCCAGAGGAGCCCCGCAACGTGAGGCCACACACACACACACACTTAGACACACACACACACATGCATACACACATACACACACAAGTTTAAACGCAAGTATTTGAAAGACTTGAGGCTGAAACTATACGAACGCAAAGCAGAGGAACACACAGGCTGTCTAGTCGTTGAGCAAAATCCCCTGCACTGTGTGGGCGGCTGGACGAAGTCTCATTTACATAAAGCTCTAATTAACGTCACCTCCTAACTCGTTGGAGAGAGACTGACGGAGGTGGAGACTGGAGGAGGCTAATTAAGGAGATAGATCTAGGATCCATTCCCCCTCTCTAAGCCTCATCTCACCCCTGCACATGGGGATCCAAAACGAGATTGGTTACCGAGGTCAATTTCCTCTTCCTCTCTAATTAGGACAGGATATAGTAGGAGGGCACCCAGCATGCACACACTCAAACACGCGCGAGCGCGCGCACACACCCTCGCACGCACACACACACACATTGCTCTTTACTGGTACACTTGAATCATGACCCCCTCATCTCTGCCTCCTCTCCTCAACATTAAAGGACTATTAACCTTTGAGGGAAACCATCAGTGTCCAGACAGCCTCGAGCTTTATTGTAAAGGTGTGGGTCTGTGTCGGTGTGGGTGTGTGCGTGTGGGTGTTGTTCGCTGTTATTTAGTCAGGTAGGTACTTTATCGATCCCAAAGAGAAATTACGGAACGTCTGCAACATACAGCGTTGTGTGTTGTCTGCAGTCATTACAAGGTGTGTGTGTGTGTGTGTGTGTGTGTGTGTGTGTGTGCTGTTGCAGGTCGGTGACGGGGCTCAGCCAGCGTGCAATCACCAAGCTGGCCGACACAACGAAGGAAGGGGCAGCTTCTGCTTTGACTCCAGGTAACACAAACAAACACACACGCACACACAGTAGGCCACTAAAAAGATGCTCTGGGCCACACACATAACCCTAACAAGCACGTTCTCTCTCCCCTGCTCACCCTGGGCCGTGTGCCCTGCAGCGGGGCGGTGCACACATAACCCTAACAAGCACGTTCTCTCTCCCCTGCTCACCCTGGGCCGTGTGCCCTGCAGCGGGGCGGTGCACAAGCGCTGCCCGCTGTGCGAGGTGATCTTCCCACCGCACTTTGAGCAGCGCAGCTTCGAGCAGCACGTGGAGAGCCACTGGAAGGTGTGTCCCGTCTGCGCCCAGCAGTTCCCCCTCGACTGCCAGCAGCAGCTCTTCGAGAGGCACGTGCTCACGCACTTTGACGGCCACGTGCTCAACTTCGACAACATCGAGTAGAGCGAGGGGGAGGGGGGGCGAGGGGGTGGGGGGGGGTGTCGGTTTGAATCCAATAAACGGGTCAAAGTATTGCAGTTGTTGGGTTTAGTATGTTTGAGGTCTAAGACCAACTTGATTTCAAAACCCAGTCCAAAATCTACTTTGTTGAAGACTTAGAAAGGGTCAGAGTGATTACAGGTGGATGTAGACAAGATGGTGATGGCTCCACCAACCTCTGAACCAGGGCTAGAAGGGACTAGCATTCTTTTTTAGGCCAGGCTCTTGGCGGGAGCTTCTTGGGTTTTCGTCTCATGATTATGATGTCATCTTTCTGCTTCTGGAGATGCTAGCGTTATTCACCACTGCATGTGTTTAGTATCTGTGTAGGATTCACCTGTTAATACCAGTCAGTCAAGTCTGTCAGCACTTTCCAAACTTAGCTTCTTGATTTTCCTGTTACAGCCGTGTCTGTGGGCCACACAGGTATTAGCAGGCAGGGGACCCTTGCAACACAAGGTCAAAGATGCTGTATTTAGTACTCCATGGCTGGTGGGGGTTGTAGTCTTGGGTGACTTCCAAGCCATTAAACTGTATAGAGAGCCTACCTAAAAACTACAAATGTTGAGCAAAGATGTCCGACTTTTTTTTTAAGGAGGGGATGAAAAGAAGGAAATAGCACTAGGTTTTAGTTTATATCTGCACTAAAGATGCTTTATTCTGAATGTAATGTATATATGAGATGTATAATTTATGAAGAAAAATGTGTGAAATACTGTTGTGACCCCCCCCTCCTCTTCTCAGTGTGTTCCCTCATGTTTTAGTAATGACAGAATTATGGACCAATGATGTTTTACTTCCTGGTGTATTCTAAAGTCCTCCCCTGGAGTGTTACCCACAGTTGATTGGAGGAGAGGTATTTGAAAATATATTTGCAAGCTGAAAATCACTGCTATGGACCATACCATTATGTAACCACCACTCTCATCTAGAATGTAAAAATTAGATGAACAGTCGTGTTCTTTCCCTTTTGTGCAGGTCCATGTCCGTCTGGCCAGGTGTGTATGTGTGTGTGTGTGTGTGTCTTTGAGTTTCTCTTCTGTGTGAGGTACTTTATCTGTTCACCATCAGTCAGATATTTTCCTGTCATTTGAATGTGGCTACACAGTGCTGTAATTAGATTTCACATTTACACTCATAATTCTAGACTCTGTGTGTGTGTGTGTGTCGGTCTTACCTCTCCAGACATTCCCTTCTATGTAAGGATGTATGTGTTGGTTTGAATGTGCATATCTAAAAAGATCTTTAGGAAATAAAGAATGCTTGTCAAATGGATCCAGTTGCCATCTTGTCCTATGTTGTTCAGGGTTGACGACGTGTCACCTTAATGTTGAAAAGACTGAACCACCCAGGACCACAGACTTAACCACCCAGGACCACAGACTGCACCACCCAGGACTAAAGACTGAACCACCCAGGACCACAGACTGCACCACCCAGGACTAAAGACTGAACCACCCAGGACCACAGACTGAACCACCCACGCCACCCACGACCACAGACGGAACCAGGCAGGACTAAAGACTGAGCTTGAACTTTATTTATTTTCCATGTAATGGTGTTTACATTTCTGAAGCAGCTTCTTATATAGAAAGACAGTTTGACAGTATACAAGTTACCCTCCTTACATCATCTGTATGCCTCCATACAAAACAGGAAACGGCGTTCTCCACATGACATATAAAAATATAATTTAAAAGCACTTGACAACAGACACATTACAATACATTCACTGTACACAGTATATTGAAACCTCCTGTCCGCCCCCTCTCCCTGTACACGCACACAGCCATGTCCTCCAGCACCATACGTGTAATACTGTCACTGGCCCCGTTAAACAATGTCATCTGCATTGTTCCCATGGCGACCTTGGTATCTGTGGCGGAGGACAGGTTTAGGAGTGTTTGACAGATCCTGACCTGGAGACTCTCCGACTGTCTGTCTCTAATCCCACACCAGAACATTCCGCAGCTCCCTATTTCCAAGTATGGAAAGTGAAGCTGTGAGGGGCTAGAACGATAGGGCCACAGCCAACGGGACTTGGAAACAGCTCTTCGTTTCACCCCGTAGACTGGTGATGACAAGTGGTGATAACACTGCTGAGCAGCCACTCTCGTGTCTGTGTGTCACCACTCCATCCGAGTGGCCCGTGTGTCACTTTCGAAAAGGTTTTCATGGCAACAGAATGGCGAGATGGTGCGCGGGTGTACGTGCGAAGGAAAGGAGGGAACACGGACTTCATGTTTTTTTACAAAAGCATCTGGGAAAAATGGTGGCCGATTGTGTACGAGGGAGGGGGGGGCACATTGTCATGGGCACCACCTTTTGACACATCTCAGCACACTACTGCTCCAGGAGGGGGGAGGCAGTTAGGACAGCTGAACAGCCACTAGTCTCCTGGTCTACAGGAGATCCCAATTAACTAGTTGGCCTGCTGGCACAGACATCAATAACACTACGGATAAAGAGGACCAGACATCAGAATAACACTATATAGGCTGACAACTCAGATACTGCAGAAAGACCTGGCTACAAAGCGACACCACAT
Source organism: Hypomesus transpacificus (assembly GCF_021917145.1). Taxonomy (NCBI): domain Eukaryota; kingdom Metazoa; phylum Chordata; class Actinopteri; order Osmeriformes; family Osmeridae; genus Hypomesus; species Hypomesus transpacificus. The sequence continues at coordinate 7,854,297 of NC_061063.1, forward strand.
ACTGTACTGGAATGCTGAGGACTACAACACAAGGCAGTAAAAAGTTGTAGTCGGTAATCTCTCAAAACAGACACTCGTTCACTCACATGCCCCGAAACACCAAAAGTGTACACACTGTAAGTACATACGCGCACACGCACACACACTCAGGAGATTTAATGAGACACACTTGCTGCCTCCTGGATGAAACCATATGACAGTCTCTCTCCCTCCCCCTCTTCCTTAGGCACATGGTATGGTCAGTGTTTGGCAGTAGAGAGCTGTTGGCAATGATCATGGGCAACAAAAACAAAATAACTTGGCAACTGGAATAGAAAATGCTCCGCATGACACCTCTGAAGGCTCCTAACATCTTCTGTGATGCAGTTCAAGGACTCCAAAGAAACGATTCTCTCGTCTAGATGTTGGGAATCAGAGTCGTTATATCTAGACCATTGAACAAGCAGTCCTAGTTCTATAATTGGGAATGCAAGAGGACGTCTCGTCTGGCTGTTAGGGATATCGAGGGAACATTCAAACACGTTCACCATGTATCCCACACTCATCACTGTTACACAATACAATGTGTGCCCATCACATACAGAGCACGGGTTTGAGTCCCGATGATGGCTATCTAGAAGGCTCTGAGGGTAGGATGCATGGCTAGTGTTGAAATGAGCCCTAGCCGAGATGTTACCAGACTGTCTGACCTCTGAACCCCTCAGATATGCATGTCATCTCAGGGGACCATAAAGGAATACAAGGAATACTTCTCAATAAAATATTAATGAAATAACATCTGAAAACATTTTGAAAAATAAAGTATAAAATAAAGCTTGAAAATAAAGTCTAACTATTTTGTATATGCTCATGGATACTTATATATATATATATTTGTATATACACATACATATCTTTCTATTGTTTATATATCTATTCATATATAGTTTGCTGTATAACTTAACTCTCAAGCTTTATTCCCCAGTCCTCTCCCAGGAAGTGATGCATAGGCACAGATCTTGGAAAAGTTAGGATCTTGGATGAATCCTAACTCTCACCAATCAGCAGTAAGATGCAAATCTGACTTACGATCAGGGTCAGGTGACAGGAAGGGGCGGGGCTTGGTCACACTTTCTTGATTATTCCTCTGATTTGTTTCTTCCCACTAGGACACTTTTCTTCTTTTTTTTTCCTCATTTTCATTCTTTGTTTTTTTACAGTTAGCACCGTATGTCAGTACAAAAGTAACCAAAATAGATGTGATAGCATAAGAATGTGCAAATGTACAACAACATAAAACACTTAAGAAGCCTACGAAGATAAACGATTCAAAAAGTGAGATACTGTAACGTAAAATAATACAAATACAAAAAGAAGACAGATAAAACAAAATAATAATACAAACTTAAATCATGCACTTGATCCTTGTGTAGTGTGTTGGAGAATGGGATTGTGTTAAGGACATGGTGAGGTCGGGGAGAATGGGGTAGTCTGGGGGGTTGGCACGGTGACCATCTCTAGCCCTGCATCTTGCGTATGATGTCGGCAGAGACAGGGGGGTGGAAGTTGATGGTGTGGTGCCGCAGGCCCTGGGAGGTCTTGTAGCTCTTCCCACAGCGGCACTTGAAGGGCTTCCTCACACGAATCTGGGTGCGATGGCCGTTCTTGGCGTGGTATTTGATACCGTTCACATTCTGAGGAGAGGGGGGAGCAAGAAGAGACAAAGAGAAGGAGAGAAAGAGAATGCAACCTGTTTACAGTGCATCTAGACTGAACTGTCGTCCACACACACACACGGACACGGAGGCAGCAGCGTACCTTGTATCTCTTCTTGCAGCCGGGCACGGGGCAGGCGAAGGGCTTCTCCTCCCCTCCGTTCATGCACATGGAGCTGAGGATGGACTCAGAGCTGATGGCACTCTCCGTGGTCCACGACTCGTCGCTGTCTGACTCCTCATAGTCCACCTCCTCCTCGTCGTACTCACTGCCTGAGGGTCACACACACACACACACACACACGGATTTGAAGGAGGAAGAAAGGCGTCATTGAGAGGATGAGACGTTGTTTCTTTGACAGACTTCACGACTCAACAGAATGAGCGGTAAGCAATTGAGCCTGGTCATGTTTTAAGATTTTCGCAGTGTTTGGCCTGGTATTGTTGTGTATGTGTGTGTGTGTCAAAGTCTGGGGTTGGCTCTATGAAAGGGATCATTAAAAGGGAGTGATCCTCATTGCTCAGGCTGGAAAAAGTGCTTTACTAAGTGCAGAACATTTTCCACTCGCACACGCGTACACAAACACACATCCAGATACCCCACTACTCAAGCACACACACACACACACCCTGACCCCCCACCACACAGGAAATGCTGCACCCCAGCAGGAGGAAATGGATGGCACCCTGGCACATGTTGAAAGGATGTGTGTGTCTGTGTGTGTGTGTCTGTGTGTGTGTGTCTGTGTGTGTCAGTGCCAGACCCAACACTGCGATTGAAAACATTTGGGCTGGAATTGGACATCTGCTTTAGGGCTGGGAAACACACACTCCCATGTGAACGCAGCATGCCAGCTGGTGTGTCATTAACACAGCGTTGACTGGCGGCTTGCTGCAGATCCGGGGCCTATAGCACACACAGAACAGGAGAGTCGCATTCACCTCCCTCTCGAACAGACGTGGGCTTTTGAACGTCCCTCCGGAACGCGTACCACAAGAACGTAGAACAGTGTCAAACTGGACGCACAGTATTCTACCCGTCAGACTCGACATTTCACCTTCTTGACAAAAAGCAACAGCCTGTTGTTAGCGATTAATGCTGACGCTGATCGCACCCCAGCGAACCCCGGACACACACACACACCTGTTGTCGTACCTGTAGGCGTGCTACTGCGGAAGGAGGAGGACGGTGTGATGGGAGGGGTTACAGGCGGGGTCAGGTTGCCGCTGGTGTGGCGAGGGGGCGTGGCCACACTGTGGCGAGACAAGCCCCCGCTGATGGACAGCGACAGCTTGGGCGTGGCCTTCTTCTTCAGGGTCTCCTGTTCCCGCCGGGCCGCATCCGTCATGAACCTGACACAGGGGAGTCAAGTGGCTGAGCGGTTAGGGAATCGGGCTAGTAATCTGAAGGTTGCCGTTCGACTCCCGGCCGTGCCAAATGACGTTGTGTTCTTGGGCAAGGCACTTCACCCTACTTGCCTCGGGGGGAATGTCCCTGTAGTTACTGTAAGTCGCTCTGGATAAGAGCGTCTGCTAAATGACAAATTGTAAAAATGACTAAATGAACCTGCATCTCATCATGACACTAGCTAGTCTTTAAGAGACATTTATAATGAATACTTTCACACTTTAACAAAGACCACAGCATGAACCAGCACCCTTCCTGATTTAAGAGGAGGTCAAATCTTTCCCTTTAAACTCGTGATTTAAGAGAGGTTCAATTGGAATTCTGGCTCACCATACAAATCTGCCCAGGCACACACACACACACACACACTGTAACCTAAGTGCTAAGTCTTTGACTAAGACTGGTGCCATGTGAAGTATTCCCTCTTATTCTGTGGTTTGGTGCGGCAGTGCGGATGATTCACGGCAGTGTCTCTGGGAAGGGATCAGTCATCCCAGCTCCCGCAGTGTAGCAGACAGTCTCTCAACACCCCCGTAAATACACAGCCACACTGCTCAACCAACGCAGCTATTAGCTCAGCTATTAATCACTGTGGGACTGCAGGCTCAGAGCTAGACTCAGAGCTAGACTCAGAGCTAGACTCAGAGCTAGGCCAGCTAGGCTGACTGGGTTCTTACCAAAGTCCAGACCCACCAGTTTAAAGACGGTTTAACAAAGGATGTGTAGGGAAACGTTGGATTCGGCATTTTGCTATTCAAGAGCATGGGCCCTGCACTGAGAGATAGCCTAGAACGTATGCAAAACACGTGGAACTACTTACTCAGGGTCAGTCTGCCAAACAGTAATGCAAACCAATGCAAAGCAACACACACACAGCCGCATGAATGGAGCAACACTGCCCTCTATGGATTCCTGTGTGTATATGTACATGAGTGTGTGTGTGTGTGTGTGTACCTGTTGATGTAGCTCAGGGCTAGGTAGGTAGGCTGCTGCTGCTCCTGCTTCTCCAGCACCCGTGGGTCTGTGTCTGAGAGAGAGGGGGGGGGGGCAGAGACAGATGTTCATTATGGCCGGGCTAGACATTGATATGAAGACAGGAGCGAGCAGTGAATACCTGCAGTGTGCACTTCAGTACTACATCAGCTATCGGCCCAGACAGGTCCTGCCCCGAAGCCAAACCTGTGACATACTTCACACTCTGCACACACACACACATGCACATTCGCACACACGCACACACATGCTGAGGGCGGGTGTGTCAGATGGATGGTTACAGGTTCTCACACAGCTCTCTCTGTAGAAGGTTGTGTCGTATGTTTAGCCGTAGCTCACACATCCATTTGAAATACTTGACTAAACAGCATCGTTTTTTTCACAGCAGCAGCGGGCCATCTAATTTACAACCAGTGTTTCTTTTACTCCATGGGTACATATAGCCCTCTCTGTAATCTGGTGGTGGGGAGACAGGTGGGTAATGGTAAATATGGTCTAGGCAAGATTCTGCGTCAAAGTATCCGAGCACACACACACAAACACACACACACACATATGCTTACTCAGAAACAGTAGGCAGCTTCCACTGCCCAAGGGAAGAATGCCAAACTTCAAAAGGCCCCCTACCTAAAAACATGAGTGTGAGTAGGTGTGTGTGTGTGCTTGGGGAGGTGTGTGAGTGTGTGTGTGTGTGTGTGTGCATAACACAGGAGGGGGAGGGAGGCACTGAAACAATTGTGTGTTGAAAGTGCCATCGTGTGGCCAAAAAAGAAATATGTTCATTTAATGTGTGTAGGTGTGTGTCTCTGTGTAGGTGTGTGTCTGTGTGTAGGCCAGAATCTAGGCTTATATAATCATGGCTGTGTGTGTAATGGTTCACAGATGTTGTACCCTTACACCATAATGGCCATGAGCTAAATTATCTCTCTCCAGTAATTAACAAAAGCTCAGTTTTCTCTCTCTATCCAAACTCTGGCTGTGCGTGTGTGTGTGTGTGTGTGTGTGTGTGTGTGTGTGTGTGTGTGTGTGTGTGTGTGTGTGTGTGTGTGTGCATTTGTGTGTGCATGTGTGTGTACGTGTGTTTTGGCCTTAGCAGCACTATGTCTTCATACTTTCACACCTCATAATTAGGTAGGAATGCAGACTTCCCACAGTGCACAAGAACACCAGGGAGAGACCAGCAGACACCCAAACACCAGGGAGAGACCAGCAGACACCCAAACACCAGGGAGAGACCAGCAGACACCCAAACACCAGGGAGAGACCAGCAGACACCCAAACACCAGGGAGTGACCAGCAGACACCCAAACACCAGGGAGAGACCAGCAGACACCCAAACACCAGGGAGAGACCAGCAGACACCCAAACACCAGGGAGAAACCAGCAGACACCCAAACACCAGGGAGAGACCAGCAGACACCCAAACACCAGGGAGAGACCAGCAGACACCCAAACACCAGGGAGAGACCAGCAGACACCCAAACACCAGGGAGAGACCAGCAGACACCCAAACACCAGGGAGAGACCAGCAGACACCCAAACACCCCGACGAGCAGGCCAGGAGCAGAGAGCTCTCTCTCACACACACACACGTGCTCAGGGAGACATTGTACATACATGTTTAGAAGAGGGCTATGAACAGTCGAGCACACATACTAGGCTACAGTTTAGAATTGCGTGTGCACATGCACGCACACACAATGAGAAACACACACAGAAGCAGACACACACACACGTCTGAGGTGGTCCACTGAGGTGGTCTTCAGCAGACTTTTACTGCTGTGCTTTAATCATTTTACCTGCTGCTGAGATCCAGATACCAGAACACTCACACACACACACATCAAGTTCAAGTTCAAGTCTTTTATTTGTCACACATACACACACACTCTTTCACACACAAATAGAGACAGGAGGAGGAAGAGCAAAGTCAGAAAAAGAGAGAGAAAGCGACAGGGAACAGATCACAGAAAGCCAGCGTTATAGCTGACCAAAACTCTAGTGTTTTGGTCAGCGACCAGATACAAACCATACGCCATGGCACAGTCTGTGTGCCCATGCCCCTGAGTCTGTGTGTGTGTGCGCGCGTGCGCGTGTGCGCGTGTGCGGTGGGCTCAGTGGAAATTAAGTCAACCAGGTGCACAGAAAGCCGGAGCAATCATAAATGTTCCCTAACTTTATGGTTTCCGTTCACCTCGCAGGACAGGAAGCAAGTGCACTGCAACCACTGAGACCGTAGGTGACTGTCACCAACACACACACACACAGTGCTGAGCTAAGAATCCAACTTGATGGAAGCATACTATATAGTACAGAGATGTACTGTGCTTCTATCAGGTGTGGTTATGTGGCTTGGCTCGTTTCATGACATGTGGATTCAGAATGTGTTTGTGCGAGACGTGTGTGCAGTACATTGAACACAAAGGGCCCACACTGGAGACGCAGACTCCAAATGAGCTGTCTTGTTATTCAATTCATCACCAATCTGACAGATCATGCTAACACAGATTCCATCTCACACCAACAGACCAACACTGCCTCTACTGGTTTTCACTAGTGTGTGCATGTGTGTGTGCGCGTGAGTGTGTGTGTGCGTGTGTCACAGCAGGCGAAGAATGCAGGGCTTGTTTTCCAGCCTGCTAATTAAGCCACAGTGTGTTTAATGTGTTTCTGACACAGCAGGGCACCGGATGGAGGGAGAGAGAGAAGTGGAGAGAGGAGAGAGAAGGGGGATTTTGGGGGAAGGCAAACCTCTCTGTAATTACACTACTTCCCAAAACTTGATGGGGTACTCCGGCCCTCAGATTTCTGCAAGCTCTCATAGTGTGTGTGTGTGTGTATGTGTGTGTGTGCGTGTCTAGATGTCTTCTTTGGGAAGCACTAATTGCTTTGTTACTTCCAGACAGGACACACACACACACACTCTGTCCCTTCCGTCTCACACCTCAGAAAGTACTCAACACCGAGGTGAGCGGATTTAGACAGGAAATGACTTTCCAACAAACCAGGCCTCCTCCCAAACACAAACAAGATCCTGAGCGTAGCACTATGACCACACATCCTTCAACCGCTAAACACAAGGACTAGGTGACACAACTTGGTTAGTGTGAATCGTGAATCATGTTTACTAACCTACCCTTCCCTAGTTTTCAAGCATATCTCACAAAAACGGAACTGACATTTAAGGACCAAGGCTGCCCATTAAGTGAGGTTTTGTTTTTGCGCCCTGGGCTGGTAGAATACAGACTATTCTCTGAATACTTTAGAAAAGTAAAGAAACAGTATGTTAGCACTCAACATAGTGGAGCCCAGACTCTTTGGAATTGTAATGCAAGACTGACATCTTCTGGTCACAAATTGGAGGACAACTATGGCTCTCTTTCTGCCTCTCTCTCCCTCCCTCCCTCCCTCCCTTTCTAGCACCCTCCCTCTCTCTCAGGGCAGAGCAGAGGGTTAGGTATGCAGGTGTTTGAAAAACAGGTATGAGCATGTGCAGGAAGGAAAACAAACCTGTGGTAGACAGTGATCCAAATGACAACACTACATTCCTCAGACCTGACTGAGACACCTTAGACTACTGCATCCACCCTGCCACACCGGACATAAACAGACACATCTGACCTTATACCACCTATCTAAACATTGTTGCACACCAGGTACACCTGCTCAGGGCAATGGTATCCCCTAATGGCAGTGGCCTCTTTCAAACAGATAATGCACGCTACTATTATGCGTAGTTTGGGAATGGTTTTAGTCTTCACGGTGTCGCCCTGGCCTCCTAATTCCCCAGATCTGAATCTGACTGAACATCTGTAGGATGTGCAGGACCAAGCAGTCCGATCCACTGCAGCTCCACCTCACAACTGACAGGACTGTTCAGTCCATCCCCTGCTAACGTTCTGGTGCCAGATACCACAGGACATCTTCAGGGGTCTTGGAGACTTCATGCCTCGGCAGCTTGGGGCTGTTGTGGCGGTACACGGAGAGCCAACAGCATATTGGAAGACAGGTTATAATGTTTTGGTTCATTGGTGTGAATTTGAATAAAAAAGAAAAAAACGGTTTAGACACAAGGAGGCAGTGTTGTACAGCTAGTGGCAAGGCACCTATTCCCATCAAAATCCCTCCATACTGTCCAGAACCTTGACACAGTGAAGAATGTTTTTTAACAGATATCAGTCATGTAAGTAAGTACTGACTAGCCCACTTGATCTTGATTGCTTTAGTCATTGTAGAGTAGCAGAGTGGCGAACTCTCTGACCCCAGGGATGTGACAGCTGATCTCTGGTTCTGCTCAGCTGACTGGGGAGGTCAAAGGTTAGACAGAGATGCCAGATTTTTTTTGTGCGTGTGTGTGGAGGGGCGGGGCATGTAAGTGATTGTGTGGATGTGTGGGGGAGTGTGTGTGCATGTGTGTGTGTGCATGTGTGTGTGTGTGTGCGTGTGTGTGTTTGTGTGTGTGAGTGAGACAGACAGTAATCTTCTGAGATGGTTGCTGACTGGATCAGATACCTGTCCACTGGTGTATAACTGACTATGTGAGTGCCACTATCCCCCTGATCCACACTAGCCTTAATAACAGATCGAGACACAAGGCTAATAGACTATACCAGGCCATGCATGAGTGGATAACGGCTGAACGGCTCCTTTACAGCCAGTTCCACTCCGCTAATGTTGGGGATGATGTTAATCATCTCATGGACGTAGGACAAAAGGATCTACCTATTATTCCATGCTGCCCTTTTCTGTTACATGCTGTCACTGAGTGATGACATCACCGTTAGTGACATCCCTGCCACAGCTGGCAGGCTCGAAGCCTTCTTTGTTTGCAGGGCAGCAGGTGTGCTGTCCCTTGGCCAATAGGCTTGCCCCATCCCCCTCAGACACAGCCAGTTTCCATGGCGACAGCCTCAGTGGAGCATCCGTTTACCACGCCCCTTTGCTAGACTCCATTCAGAGACAGGACATGGATATGCTAAGCCTGCATGGCATCTTTAGATTGAAATTATTTGGTTCATGACTGCAGTGCCCGCTACCCAATCATAGCGCGAATGGGCATGTATAGGTCAATCCAACATGATTTGAGAAACCCAATAAATGTTTATATTTAAACTGTGTTCAACACTAGACATGGTCATAATCAAGGCCTGCTTTATTACCAGGACAACTTTACACAAACAGTCTGGAAATGTATTCTACCCCATTCCCCACTAATAGCCAAATTCACGAGACAAATGGACCAAACAGCCCGTGTGTGTGAGTCACCACCTCGCCTCAGAGAACGCTGTGGGGTTTAACACCAGTCACATCCTAGTTTGAAAGAGACCAATTGGATGCCCCATATTTAATTAAAGCACAGGTTTAATCATCTGATGTTAAAAATCTAATGTTTGCGTGCGTCACTGTTGCAACTCTGATTCTAATATTTTCAGTAGGATTACAGCTTATTATATTATACAATTCGTGAGGTCAGTTATATTTCAGTGGGCTGATTTGAAGAGGATATGGGTCGAAACATTTAGATGTTGTCTGATCTGCTTCTAACGGTGCAATAAGGCAACAAGTTAAATTCATTTCACACATAACACTCCACTGGATTATTCAAACATTCCATTCAAACAAAACGTTGGAATGCATTGCACTCAACGATGCATTCAAGCACAATCAAGACAATTACACTTAATTATGCACAGCCTACTCGAATACATTTCAAAGGTAAACTCAAGAAATGTGACATGAAAGCGACACTTTGAGTTGACAATGGCATGAGACACGGAATTACCAATAAAACAGCAGCGCAAAGGGTGCTCCGCAGCACTGCAACATGGGCCTAAACGTAAACACTACCTCGTCTCCTTGCAAAAACCGCTACCAGCTAGAAGCGAGCTAAAGCTTAGTTTACCACTTTGAGACATTATGCACCCATGTCAAACAATATAAACAGAAAAACATTGCAAAATACACACGTAATCTTTCTGTTCGAGCCTCGTACCTATTGTAGCTATCTAGCTAATTAGAAAATATTTTTGACGCAGCGAGTCAGGCTGGTCCGTAGTCTAGCTAGCTAGCGGAATGCAGTTTAGACAGTCGGTAGCTTGGTGCCGTGCCCTAGCGTAATCTCGCCTAGCATTAGCCTCCGTTTATTTGCTACGGTGCGTATCAAGCTAGCCACCTAGCTAGAAACCTCCCTCTCCCCCCTCAGACTCACCGATGTGATTGTCCTCGATATGGACGATGAGCTCGGCCAGAGAGTCGAACTGGAGACCACAACCCCCGAACCTGCAGGAGTTGGAGAAGAACGACGCGGCGGCTATGCCTGTCATATTTGCAAGCTAGTGCATCCACTGGATTTCGGCAGCCGGGGCGGTGCGAGGGAGGCTTTGGGTCTGGGGTAAGAGTGGGGCAGAGCGGGGACCAGCAGAGCAGACACCGGGCAGCCAGACAGGACAGCGGCGGACGCAGCTGGAGCAGGCGGGACTGTGGGGGTGGGGAAGGTTGGGAGGAGGGGACAAACGCCTTTACGTCATGTTTACCTGTTGCTGTTGCCTGTGCTTGCCTCCAGGCAATGGATTTGGTTTGCATTCCACGTTTACTCAACCTCTTAATACAGTCTGAGCCGACCGACAAACAAATGTGTCAGATGTAGGCTACCGTGTCTTTTTAACTATGACCTGATCATATGGCACTCTACAGAGGGATCACCACATTCAGGTGTCCTAAATGTTGTCGATCTGATGTAAATGTTCCATTCTAGTGGACTGCCCAACCCACTTTCCCACTGTTGACCTATAATCTCTGAATTATTATTTTTTATTAAAATGTTTTCATTAATTTAAATAAAACATTTGTATTGTGTTATGATGAGTGTAAATGTGTGTGTGTGTACGTTGGCTCCCAGAGAGAGAGGAGAATGTCCCAAAATCACAGAGCTGGCAAACCAAGGCCAGATTCTTGTGTTCAACCGTTAATGGACCGTTAAACCGTCTGTCATAAAGCACTGACCAGTGACTTCAGTAAACATGGACAGGACCAGAGCAAACGGCCCTCCTCTCTCCGCACAGCTCCCTGGCCACCGGAGCATGATCACACACACATGCAACCAACGTGAACAAACATTACAACACACCCAGACACTCGCGCGCGCACACACACATACAAACACACACGCTGACGTCACAGACAAACACATACACACAAGTAGAAGAAACACACAACTAAGACACACGCATAAACACAGACATGTGCACACTCGTTACACATTCCCATCACGTGTGCATCAGTCAGAGTGACGATCACATAAATGAGAAATGCTAGCATCTGTGAAGAGTCTGGAAAAACAGATGTAGGAAGAGAGAGAAAGGCCATCAGATTTAATTGAAGGTGAACAACCTCAGCAGCCTCTCTCATGCTTAGAAACGGAGTGACAGTGGATCCTGGCCCAGATTATGGTGTGGGATAGATTACTGTAAATTTGGATTATCAGGATAATCTCAGATCGATTTCAGGGCAGTTTTAACAAGGGCAAACACGTTCAGTCAGACAGGGCTTAGACAGTTTTAACACACACACACACGCACACAAAAGCCTAAATAGAGTCACTGGATTTGAGATGTGAATAGAGGTCTATGGCCTTGTGGGTGTTTGACCATAGCTCTCCCTTGCATGCTCTGACAAGGTTGTGCCAGGTTCTGAGCTGGCGTCTAGGAGTCATTAAAAGACGCCACGTTGGCTGTTAAAAGCTGAACCGGGGTGAGCATGGCAGGTAGTAATGCCTTGTAATTACAGTTGAGTTATGAAAGAGGTTCTAATGTCAGTTTCAGAGTGTCCTCTTGGGCACCAATGGGAGTCCTACTGTCTGCCTTGATTCTGTTCCATTATTGTTACATTTCTTGCACACTATAACCCTCTCAGTCCATTGGTGTCTGTCACCAATACTCCCGCTCTCTTGTGTGTGTTTGTGAACCCATAGCACTTAGTCGAAAAGCTGACATAAAGACACGTTTTAGTCAAAAGACGTTTCATTGTCTTAGCGATCTGTATGATAAACGCAACTCTTGCCAACAGAATCTGAGTGATTCAGGATCATGTGTGGATGAAGTGCAACAACTCAGTGATGTCATTGTCACTTCCTGTTTTCCTTGTTTCTTGTTTTACTTGTCCTGACGTCTATTGGCATATGGAAGGTGAGTCAGAAAGGGTTTGGTTTGGGTACACATCTTGCTACACAACACAACCATATTCCTGTCTATCTCCGTCTCTGCGGCCATCACTGATAATCAGACAGGATGCCCTTACCAAATATGGCAAACAGCGGTTTAGATGATGCTTAATAAAGTATTGAACAGATACAACATTTGAAAAATTCTGTTCAGTGTCCAACAAGCAGATCAGAGAACAGCATGAGCATTGGTGTCAACTGGAGCCTTTCTATAGGAGCCATGTCCCACAACAGCACGTCCATGTCACATAAGGGCTGATAAGACAACTGACCTGGAAGAATCGTGATTTGTTGTCTCAAACAATTGAATGTTCTGGGCACTTGATTTAATTTGCCATTGCTGCCTACCTCTAAAGAAAGGTGTAGAACTGTGTCACTTAGCTACAGCTGTGGCCAACTGGAAATACTATGCAGGTAAGAGTCCGTCCGGGGATTATCTGTCGGTATATCTTAACCTGCGGCTTTAAACGATTCTCGTCAAAGGGTAGCGTTTTGGCTATTGTGTATGGAAATTAAAGCCTAGCTCATCGAGACACCTGACAGTTACTTCTCAGCGTGTTTATTCACACAACACTAAGATGTGCATAAACTATTAACCAACATTCAATTATAGCCTAAGACTGCTCATACAGGTATACTCATTTGATTTGAGGCAATCCCTTTGGGACGTCCTGTAACTGCTCGAAGGGGGCGGGGGGAGACTCGTTCTCCGTTTTCCTCTCACCCCCGCCTCTACCTCCGTCCTCAGTCTGATCTGGTGTAAATTCCCGTCCCGCGCACCGCCGCACACTACCAAGGTGGAGGCTGTAGCATATAGACTGTAGGGTCCTCTGCGCTTCCAACCTAGTCCAAACTACCGGGGCGAACGGTCGTTAACCCCGCCTCCTCCAAACGGGACCGCAATGATTTAGAAGTTCAGGAATCCCACGTGACGTCACCAAGGGGTGATGTAATGCTTCTGTAAATAGAATGTATTGTAATCCTGCCTCAGTCCAACGTGGTTCCTCTCTCAGCAGTGCCGCTTGTCCTCTACACTTGTTTGGTAAGTTAGCAGAACTAACTTTTCTCATTAAAAGTGTTCCGTTTCAAAACCCTTGACTTATATGAACAAAACTCTTTATTTTAGACGTTGACAAGGCAAGATTCAAGGTCTCACCAAGCTGCGGAAAACTTATTCTGGCTTCGTCCCGCTTTAGTTAATCAGTCAGACGTTCTGTGTCTATTTGGGGGGTGTGACTGCACTCTCCAGTCGTGTTGCGTCGGGTTGTTTATGAGGTGAGCTTGCTTTTTAACGTACAACCCGGGTCATGTTCTTACAGTAGCGGTGAGAGTATCTCAGATGATCTAAAAAATTTAGGCTGCATGTTCAAGCTGGTTTGATAAGCCACACATCGAGAAGGTAAGGAACCGACAGAAAACGAAGTTGATGTAAACGAGTTTATTTACTAAAAGCGGAATAAAATGCGTGCGTATACAATTGTGTGTGAAGGTGGAAGCTGTTGAGGAGGATGTTCTCATGTGTGGGGCTGCGCAGTGACAGGTGACATCATTTGATACACTTAAATTGGTATTTTCTGCCACACAGCAATTTCAACCGAAAGTTGATCTTAAATAGGCTACTATTAGTCCAGCTAACTGTCAAAGATCAACTGTCAAATATCAATACGTCAAATTAATTGTCATTTAGCCTACTCCGTTAGTTTGTTCGGATGGGAGTTATGTCTTAAACTGACGTCATCCTGCAGGCCTGTTGATGTGATTTAAAGATTTCTGCTGAGATGTGCTGACTGTGCTTTACTGATGTTGGAAAAATGGCAGGCAGACTAACAGGCACTTTGATGTGAGTTTCTTGTTTTCTTTAATCAAATAAATGTCTAGTTTATACCAAACCAAAGAGTCAACCCAACCGATGGTCATGAGTGGTGATAATGAACATGAGTTTGACTACTTTGATTATCTCTGCCGTACACACGTAGACATGCACACACACACACACACACACACACACACACACACACACAGGGCCGTACGCAGGGCCCAAAAAATACTGAGGTCATGAGTCAGAACTTCTAGGCGGGTTCGGGGGCATGCTCCCCCGGAATTTTTTTAAATTACATTATTTAAATATGGCCATTTTCATTTTCATTTTTATTATTATATGGCAACGACGGTACGAGCGTTCTGATTGGATAATGAGTAGTCACCCCAGCCGCGTATTGCCCTCCTCGCCGGTCAATACGGATCCGTATTGCCCTCTGACGTCAGCTTCAAAATGAGCGATATCGACGAATCAGCTGCTGAGTTTTACTATCCAGATGATGCTGAAAAGCTTTGTCATCGAAAGTGAGGATGAAGACCAGACTCTTTGAATCACTTGTGTCGTTATTTTGTGATGAAATTAAAGCCATTTTAGCAGAACCATGTTGTCCGCTTTCTATCAAAAGTAATGAGTTGCTTGGCAACACATGAAACACACCGTGAGAAGACTTGAGAGCTAGCTACAATTAGCCTAAAGGTACCATTTATATTCGTTTACAAAACGAAAATAATCTAAACTTGCCATATAATAAACTACTTACTAACCTCGACCGTTCGGTCATGCCGGGAAATATCAAACTGAGGCTGGAACGTATCGACCGAGCGATAGCGAGTCAGTTTGATATTTCCCAATTGCCACTGAATTTCATTTTCAATCAATCACATCAATGACATATCAATCGCAAAATGAATGTTGATTCAACCGGTGGAAATTGATTGACAACCGGTACTGACGGAGTTAACCAAACTTTGATTTGATGTTTCCTTATCTGAGTAGTACGCTGCTGCAATACAAATATTTCCACATGAAAATGAATCTTTCTTCTCACAGTCATCTGCCACTTAAACTTCTCTTAACCTACATGTTTAGTTTGCTGCGCTCCTCTTCCAGTGACTGTAACTAACATAGGCTATTCACTAACAGTAGCGGTATGTCTATGGCGGTAACATCAGCATCCGACTTGTGTTTGGTGGTTACCATAACGACAGTACGTTTTGTTGATGACGCGCAGCACGTATGTCCAAACTCTTGAGCTACTCGGCTCTTCAAGTATAAAATCACGTTACGGTTTGTGGGAGACCAAGATCATCGTCCTGCAGTAAGTTTCACGTGTACTTTATTTCGAGTTTATATACCACGATTTAAGCACAAAAAAAAACTGAAATACGAAAAAAAATACCGAGGACACGACCTCGGTGTCCTCAATGGTAGTTACGGCCCTGCACACACACACACACACACACACACACACACACACACACACACACACATGAAGTCACCTCTACATGTGGAGGAGGGGTGGGGTATAGGGACTAAGGCTGCAGGCAGGTTTGAACCTGTCATGGGCTGCTCCTTTGTACAGAACAATCTCTCTCTCTCTCTCTCTCTCTCTCTCTCTCTCTCTCTCTCTCTCTCTCTCTCTCTCTCTCTCTCTCTCTCTCTCTCTCTCTCTCTCTCTCTATCTCTTTTTTTCTCTGTGTCATTTTCTCTCTGTCTCCCGCTCTCTCTCCGTGTCATTCTCTCTCTGTCTCCCGCTCTCTCTCTCTTTCTCTCTGTGTCATTCTCTCTCTCCCGCACTCTCCTCTTCTCATTCTTTGTCCAGCTCTTTTCTTTTTAATGGTTCTTCTTGTCCTCTGTCCTTTTTTCTTGCTCCCTTGCTTTCCTGGACCCTCTTTTCCCCCTCTCTCTTGGTCTCGCTCTTTTCACCCTAACATCAGGACCCACTTACAGTTTTCTCATCCCCCCTCACCTCACCTCGCTAACCCATCCCCCCTCACCTCACCTCGCTAACCCATCCCCCCTCACCTCACCTCGCTAACCCATCCCCCCTCACCTCACCTCGCTAACCCATCCCCAACCGAAACATCTCTCTGCGATGAAAAATAGGAGGGGGCTGTGCAAAGAAGGGGGGTGTGTGTCAAGGCTCAAAAAGCCCAAACGGTCATCATTCTCTTCATCATTACCCTCATCATCATCATCATCATCACCACCAGAGTAATCTCTATAATTACTGCCCCATCCTCGACTGGTCCTCCTGGTGCTTACTGCCAGCATCACAGAGGTCAGGGCGGGCTGTCTATTCAGGGGTATGGCAGGGGGGATGGGTGGGGTCAACGCTGGGGGCGGGGTCAGGGACTTGGGTGCATGAGCGAAGCATTTTATGATTGGCTCGCTCGTCCTCCTGACAAATCCCAGTATGACACTGACGGTTCCACCACTGCTCTGTGGAATGCCCGGGGGGGGTCAGTGGGTTCATGTGTCCCGGTCTGATGTGGAAAATGAAGGGCCAGCACATTAAATAAGTCATAATTACTCCCCCCCACACACACACACACCATCCTGTCTTCATAATGCTGGTGCAGAGCTCAGGGTCAACTGTGGGTTAGCGTCTCTCACTCTGTCTCCAACTTTGATTCTGTCTCTCTACCTCTCTCTGCTTCGCTCCTTTTCTCTCTCTCTCTCTCTCTCTCTCTCTCTCTCTCTCTCTCTCTCTCTCTCTCTCTCTCTCTCTCTCTCTCTCTCTGTCACTCTATCTATCTATTTATCTATGTGCTCTGCCCTCTCTCTCTCTCTCTCTCTCTGTCAATGTCTCTTCTTCTTTCTTCACTCGATCCCAGTCTCTGTCACTCTCCCTCTGTCTCTGTCAATGCCTGTGTTGTTTAAATCTGGCCTGAACTATGTTGAACAAGACCGTAGCACAGGGCTCGAGCCAACAGTACCAAGCAGAGTTTGTGCTTTTGCAAGCCTCTTCTGCGTTGTTGAGATGCACTTAAGATTCTAGATTGTTACTAAATAATTAGTGGGATCAGTCTCAACAGGCTAAATAGGCCTTAATATTACAAATATACAGTTGAGATTGATAATTATTTGTACCTTTTCACATAAAAGCACATGCAAACCCCTTTTCCTAACATTAGACCTTTCCTTCAGAACCTTAACTCAGCCAGCCTGAACTTGAGACCATGTGTGTCACATTCACTCTGACCCTGACGGGATCGCTATCCAAAAGATAAGGTTCCGTCCAAGCATGGCCATCCATCATCCAGTGAAGTGGCACCTGTCTTGATTCAGACCTCTGACAGGACCAGCCCAGAACCAACCAATAGAACAGGCTGGATGGAGATTTAGCCAGTGACTGGAACATTCTTTTCGTAGTTCAACCCTTACCCCAGGAAATAGATCTCAGACATGGAATGGCTGAAAGGCCATGAGTTTTAAATTTACATTTAATCATTTAGCAGACGCATCCAGAGCGACTTACAGTAAGTACAGAGACATTCCCCCCGAGGCAAGTAGGGTGAAGTGGACACAACGTCATTTTGCATGGCCGGGAATTGAACTGGCAACCGTCAGATTACTAGCCCAATTCCCTAACCGCTCAGCCACCTGACTCCCTGAGAGAGAATTTTCAACAATGAGTAACAATATGTTTCTCTCCTTTACCTCAACCTCTCTGCATCTCTCTCTCTCTCTCTCTGTTTCTTTCCTTTACCTCAACCTCTCCGCATCTCTCTCTCTCTCTTTGTCTGTCCTCCCTTCTTCTTCTTCTTCTCTGTGTAGGTTAGTGAAGGAGATGAACAAGGACCAGGACCGGCCTTACGTATGCAGCGCGCCTGCTTGCTCTCAGGTCTGACCACACGCTGACAACAGTCCCATCTCTTGTTCACGTCTCTCCCCGCTGAGATGAGCTCATGTCGTTGTCTGTCTCTCCCCTGGTGGTGGACAGAGCTTCCAGACTGAAGCCCATCTGATGATCCACAGACACAAGCATGAGATGACCCTGAAGTTCCCCTCCATCAAGACAGACAACGCCTTTACAGGTGAGTGGGCATTTGACTGCATGCATGCATGTGTTTGTATATGTGTGTGTGTGTATATGTGTTTGCATGAGAAATACAGAGAGAGAGAGAGAGAGAGAGAGAGAGAGATGACCCCCTCCTCAGGACCAGTGGTTGATGAAAAAATGATGATGCCTGGCTTCAGTATGAAATCAGATAAGCTGTATTTGATCCCACATACTCTCACATAGCCCTGAAACAGGATGCCTCATGTACCCAAGAAGCATGGACGGTGTACCCACAGAGAAGCTAAAGGGATCATGCTAAAGTAAACAAGCAACACAACAGACTGAGATTCACGCACCAGACTATGACATATACTGGGCCATAGATGATAAACGGCGCACACCCATTGCAACATCTAGCTGTTTTTTACACTTTGGTCTCAAGAGCTAGACAGTTTAGTTTGTATTTGTCCCTTCACTCAATTGTATGTATCACATTCCCTTTGATTGAGCTCTGACTGGGTTAGGAATTGACAGGCTGTTACTGAGACCAAGGAGCATAAGGCAGTGAGAATGTCTTGGATATATTTGGCAATGCACTTACATTACATTTGATCCATTTAACAGACATCTAACATGCAGACGTTAAGTTATTATCATGTTTTTGTTTCGATAGAAAGGGGATCATCTTGGATAGGGATCTTATGTCAGATGTCCTCATCTACCGTGGTTTGATCATATATTACATGCAAATTGAACATAAAGCACATAATATAATGCAATAAAAAAATCATATTTCATTCATGTGATGAAATTACTAGCCTTTGTGTTGTAGACTTGGCGGAGAGATTGGAGGCAGGGTGGCTGTGTTACCATGGCAACGGCGGTGCGCTTCATTAGACGTCAGCATCAGTCTGACCCTTGAACTCTAGTCGGACCCTCCCCCTGGTGCAGGAGTCTGCTGCCTGTCACCCCTTCAGCAGGAAGTCTCCTGTCAAAACACAGACGTGCCCCGACCTTTCACCTCTGCCAGTTTAGACTACAGAGAGGGAGACACCCTGATCTTATCGCACAGACAACCGTTGCCACGGTAACCTGACGGTTCCGTCAGGTAATTGTGTTGTGGTGCTGTCATAGAGATGAAGAGATTGTCAAGAAGTGTTCTCAGTTCAAAGACTGCCCCACAAAAACTGATTGTAGATTTAGACGTGTACCATACAGACACAGTATACTGTGTACACTATTGAAGTATGACCCGGGACATGTGTGTGTTTTCTAGACCAGACTCCAACACCAACGCGTTTTCTGCGAAACTGTGAGGAGGTTGGACTCTTCAGGGAGATAGAGGAGGAGTTCCGTGAGGAACAGGAAGAGGAGCACAACAAACAGGTAATCCTGAAAAACGACATTTAACTTAAGTCTCATCCAAATCCAAACGACAGTCAAGACATGAGAAGTAGAGCTAATGAATAAATACCAGCAACTACATGACCTTTTCTCTAGATTGATAAGTAGATATTTGATTATCACATCTGACATGTCAGTGTTGAGTGACAGGTCAACACGAGATAGACAGGCAGACCCAATCAGACGACTACAGATATCTGACCTGCCGAAGGAAAGACACACCAAGCGATCAGATTCTTTCCTGCATCTTAAACAGGCTATCCACACACAGAGACGTTGCCGGACAATGTGTGAACACACACACATAAACACACACAATCCATGTGATGGTGATGGACAACACTTGATCATGTATACTAGACCTTAAAAATCGTTGAGTCTTTCATGTACACATTGTACCGAAGGACAACATTTAATTTGGCATGGCCGGGAATTGAACTAACAACTTTCATATTACTAGCCCGATTCCCTAACTGCTCAGCCACCTGACTCCCTGTCTCCTCCTTGGCTTTCAGAATCTCCCTAAAAATGGGCCCTCGTGTCCAAACCAGGCTCAGTCCCGTCACCAGCCTCAGATCCAGGCCCAGCACCATCACCCCCAGACCCAGACCCAGCACCATCACCCCCAGACCCATAGCAGCATGATGGGTCCTAGCTGCAGTCTGGCTGCCCAGCAAACTCTGCCCTCCTCCCAGGCTGGCTCAGTCATCACCCAGGCCCCCTCCACTCTCACACACAGCGGGTGAGTACAGATATGACTGGGAACTTACGCACAGGAAACACATATTCATACATGTTACAAATACAGTACAGGTACACATTGTATGTATTTGCATGCAGGCATGCACACCTTTTCTCCTGTAATCCTGTAATTGTTGCTTTCATCCTTCTCTCTCATTCCCTTCCCTTAGCTCTCACCCCCTCTCCTGTCAGAGCTGTAAGTCATTCAGTCTGGACCAGACTGTCACTCCCCAGACAGTCTAATTTATCAGTGCTCTAATGAAATGAGAAAGAGGGGGAGCGAGAGTGAATGGAGGGGAGGAGAAAAAAGTGGGAGTGAGGGGGAGAGAGAGGGAGTCAGACAGACAGACAATCAGACAGAGGGATGGAGCCAGTGGCTATAAAATATATAGCCTTCCCCCATCCCTCTGCCCGCTAGCCCACCTCTACCCCCATCCCCCCCTCCTCCATCCCAGCTTTCTCCCTCCTCGCCCTCCCTCCCTCCCTCACTCCCCCCGCTACTCTCCAGGCTTTGACACAGAGCAGTAGTGTGAGGGCCAGCACTAGGGTCTCAGGGCTGGTGTGGATTACATGGGCATGGTTATCACAGAGCACAACAGAAAGATTAGGAGGTCTCTCTGTCTTTCCTCTCAACATCTGGACCCTGTCTACAATGACTACACGGTGTTCTGGCTTGTTTGCGTGTGTGTGTGTGTGTATGAGTGTGGGTTTTTTCCAATACACTGTGCAGATGTTTGAGTCCGGGGCAATACAACAGGGAAAATATACATACTATAATTTAGCGTCAGTTACATACTCAGACTATCTCATTGGTGTCTGTGCGTATCTCCAGCTCGCTGTACCAACTTGTATCACGTCTCTGGCATATCAGTCTATTTCTCTTTATGTTTACCCTCCTTTTCCATGGCAACGCTGTATGAGTGCCTGGCTGCGAGCCCGGTTCGACTGTTGTGGTTACGTTCAGACTCGTTGTTTTGGTTTGGGCAGTTCTCTCTCTTTCTCTCCGTTTAATTCGCTGCGTGCGCCACAGTCGGCGCTGACATCACCAGCGATGACCTCACCACAGCGAGGGAGGCCCACGCCGTCTCGCTGGATGAGCGCCAGAGCGTTAGATCATGGCATGGCACCCTGGCCCCTGCATGTCTCTCCCTCCTTTTAATCCCTTCCCTTTTTTTCCATCTTTTCTTTCTATGTCCCTTTCTCATCATCCTTTCCATCTCGCTCTTGTCTTGTCTCTCTATCTGGCTTGGTCCTCCCCTTTGCTGCTCGCTCCAGATGCCATTCTTCACCTTCTTGAGATCTCTCTTCTGTTTGGGAGCCTTTCCTCAGTTCCAAAGCTGTAGAACGACATTTCTTTTTGGACCTGTCTGACCCCCAGACTGTCAAGTGGTCAGTTAGACCAGCTCTTTAACAGTGACCTTTCTTTTCTTCTCCTGATCTCAGACCAGTCCCTGGGTCGCTGTCTTCCTTGCTGCATCTGAGGAACAGACAGAGACAGCCCCTGGCTGCCTCCATGCCCGGCACTCTGCCAGACCCGGCCATGCAAGGGGCATCTGCCCAGCACATGACGGTGAGTTGAGTCGCACACACACACACACACACATACACACTCACACACACACACTCTCACACACTCACACACAGATAATGGATGCACTATAAGCATAGTGGTCAAGAACATTGAGACAGAAATATTTATAAGACAGAAAAACTCACTTCACAGTTAAAAATGGATCATTCATAAGACATGAATCCGCCTGTATAGATATGATTCTGTTGGGAGGGAACACTACTGGAGCTCCAATGCTCGGAAAGATCCATGCCCTCACAGTAGAATTACACAGGAGAAACGTCTACACATGGTCAAAAGTAACTAGACATGTAAGCGATTTTAATAAAACAGTTACATTAGTACTTCTTAGCTAACTTAGCTAACTTAACTACTCAGCTTTGTGTTGAAACTTTGTCTTTGTGTTTTGTTCAGATGGAGGGACAGATGTCCCGAATGATGGGGATTCCAGGCCCCTCCCATAACACGTCCTGCTCCTCCCCCCAGGTAACAACCAATCAGATGCATGCATCCACTTCCTGTTTATAACTGGGTGACATAAAACATTTAACATAAAACAAGAAGAATAGATCTCAGAATCATGTGGTTCATATTTTAAGGGTTTATACAAATTTTTACATAACATGACAATGACAGAGACAGATTGACAAAAACATACACCAACATACCCGTGCGTGCGCACACACCAAAACACATGCACGCACACACACACACACGCACACACACACACACACACACACACATACACATACACACACACACACACACACAAAGAGAATAGGGTCTAGTCTCCCTCTGGCTAATCTCATTCCTTGCAGATGGGAGTGGAGAGGAAGTAGTGTAACTCTACACCTACTACACATACTAGCCTTAACTAGAGGGAAACACAACTCTGTTTCTCTCTTCCTTTGTGTCCGTATTTGTAGCCTTTCTGAAAGTACTCCAGGCCCGTCTGTTTTTGTACACAACATCTTTTTAAATGTTCTGACATCTACAGATGTGTCTTAAAACAATAGTGCTCGGGAAAAAAATGAATGCCACATGTTCAAGCAAGCTGCATAGAATACTTTAGAGGGAACACATACAGGATATGACCTCACGTGCCGACCCTCCGCTTGGAGAAGAGAGCAGATCAAGTTTCAGGGGTACACTGGTTGCTAGCTTGAAACTGACCCTCCCACACACACAGACTGGCCATTGTCATTGTGCTGAGATGGAGGAAAATGGAGAGATAGGGGGTGGAGGGAGAAAGGAAGAGAGTGTGTGTGTGTGAGAGAGAGAGAGAGAAAGAGAGAGAGAGAGAGAGAGAGAGAGAGAGAGAGAGAGAGAGAGAGAGAGAGAGAGAATCATATTCTTTCACCAGAAGTTGAAAGGTTTAGTTTGGACTTGAGATGTATTTCACAAGAGGACTGTAGGTTTTCTTGGTTTTGGTCGGATTGTTGTTGTCTGAGGGAAAGTAGTGACAGAACTGTCTACTGAAAGTGTGGTAAAACTTTTATTCTACACTTAAGTACATGTATAAGTAATTTGTAAGTAGCTTTGTTCAGAGAAGAGCCAAATGAGTTTGTGTGGGACAGTGGGTGTTATTTGAGTCAAGTACAGTATGTGCATGTTTTCATGGAGTGATCACTTCTGTCAGGAATATCTACTTGATGAAGTATTAAGGTACTGCTTAGTGTTATGTCGTTTTTGAGTTAGAGAGTTTCTATGAACTGAACAGAGCTTAAACACTCTTGTTGCATGGGATTCTGTGTGTGTGTGTGTGTGTGAGAGAGAGTCTCTCCCTCCATTTCTCAGTGTGGTGTGTGTAGCTGGCTGGCTGGCTGGACTGGCACAGACAGCTCCATGACCTCATTCTTGGCACCTTCTAAATGTACTCCCTTTTTTCATTGGTGAATGGAGTGGAAAAAAATAAACTACTTCTCTTAAAGAAATATTGCGTAACCGGGAGCGATAGTAATGCGGGGAGTGCTATGATGTCATGCCCCAGAAAGGGTCCAGCCTCTTTCTGCTCTTGCTGAGTGTGGAGGAAGAGAGAGGTAGTTGCAGAGAAGTATGTGGACGGTGGAGAATGTGCCGGAGAGTTTTTATTTAGCTCTCTCACTTTGGGCTTATGCTTTCTATCTAGTCTTATGTCCTACACTGACACACTCTAGGTATTCACTGTTAAAATATTAACTTTCCACGGTGGATTAGCATGGTTTTTGACACCTCCATATATGTGAGTATTTTCACAGCTGTACTCGACCACAGGCATGATGAATTGTGAAGCTTTGCGAGCGAAACGAGGATTGTGGAAACAGGTTCTTGTTGACTGTGTGTAATGCTAGGATAATAATCTGACCATCGTTTAATCTTTAAATATTGTTCACATTCAGATGATAATATGTTAGCAGGATTTATTATTAACCAATCAGTCGCTCTCGGCAGAGGTCTAAGCCAACCATGGGCCACCATCACCCCCATCACCACCCAGCAGTCGCCAACAGCAACAACATGACACAGATGGGTCACATGATGGAGATGATGTCACAGCGGCAGCATCACCACCAGCAGCACCTGCAGGCTCCGCCCCTCCCTTACCAACAGCACTGCCACGCCCCGTTACAACACATGGGGAACGCCCACAATCACCAGGGCCACCAACCAGGGAATGCGATACACCCTCAGGCCCACCAATCACCACCGTCGCACATGCAGGCTGGCCACACCCACCAGGGCTCCCCTCACATGCCCCTCCTCTCTATACCAGGACAGGTAAACCACTCCATCAGTCTCCATGGATGTTGTTGTCATGACAATCACTATGTGTTTCAAAGGATAAGTGTTGTATTTCTTTCTGTGTGTGTGTGCATCTGCAGTTGTCTCCAGCTGCGATGTCTCATTCCCAGCATGCAGTTCTGTCCAGCGGCAGCAGCAGCAGCAGTGGCGGAGGCGGGGGCAGTGGCGGGCGTCGTAGGAGGTCGATGGACCAGGACCCGGACGAGCGCAGACAGAAGTTTCTGGAGCGGAACCGAGCGGCTGCCACGCGTTGCAGACAGAAGAGGAAGGTGTGGGTGTCCTCGCTGGAGAAGAAGGCTGAGGAGCTAACACACACCAACATGCAGCTACAGGTAGGACCAGGCCCCCAACACACACACACACACACAGGTACACACTCACAACTGAGCACACACAGGTTACGCCAACATTCGCTGTTCTGTTGATAGGATGATAGGGTGCCACGTTGAGTGTGTCTTCTGTGTTGTTCCAGAACGAGGTGACTACTCTCAGGTCAGAGGTCGGCCAGTTGAAACAGATCCTGCTGACCCACAAAGACTGTCCTGTCACCGCCCGGCAGAGAGAAGCTCAGGGGTACCCCAGTGAGTAACACCCCTAATCCATCACAACCCCCATGTCCCCTTTCACCCCTAGCCCATCCCAGAAACACTCAGGGATTTCCTTAGCGCCCCTGCACCATCTAAAAAAGAACCACATCCAAATACAGGGGTATCTCAGTCGCACTCCCTGACCTAAATACCCAACTCCCCAGGGGTGATACACTGTGCCTCCGTGAAACATATTTAGTTATATAGACATCACCCATGTATAGACCCCTGCCCCATAATACACACACACACACATACTACTCAGGGGTTAGCAGCATCATAAATTCTCAGTTGGTCTTTCTGAGAATGACAACTACTTTGTACCTTGGAGATCATGTCTGGTATCAGTTAAGTACATAATATGACGATGTGCTTATTTGTGTTTCCTATGCAGTATTTTTCTATTTTTGTTGTATTTTGAATTGAATGTACAGTATGTATATGTCCAAATAAAATAAGAGCTATTTTACTTAATCTGAACTCCACCGAGTTTTCATTCGTAGTTTTTTGGGGGCTTGTTATTATGACACACACACACACACACACAAAAACACAAATAGCCGCTCCTTCCCCCTCACACATGGTTGCTTTCAGGTGAATGTGATTGACAGCTGTCTCTGTGTCCAGATCCAGGGCGGAGCCCGGGAGGAAGTCCCGCCCCTTTGTGTCCGGCATCTCGTCAGCAGGCCATCCAACACAACAGCGTCTCCACCTCCTCGGCAGCCGGGGGTAACGCAGCGCGCCGCAGCCACACGGACACCAAGCCCGCGCACTAACACAGACACTAACGCTCCTTCAGAATCTGCGGATGCATCTCAAAAGTCGACATGGTCTCTCCCTCTCCTGGTCTCTGGGTGCTGACGTGAAAGGATATCTCTTTAAGCCTTAAGTCATTGGCTCTTTAGCACTGTGATGGTCACCCGAGAACTGGATCATGTGTGTGTGCGTGTGTGTTTGTGATTGTGAGAGTGTCTTAGACCATTTCTGTTTCCATACATGGTATGTCTAAATGGTAATGAATGCCCCAGGACTTTCTATGTGCTAACACGTTCATTCTGAATATGTAGGAGATTTCAGTAGCCAGGTCTTTATCTAGCACCAGGAGAACAAGGTCTGCAGCTGGGGCATGAGGGTGCTAGACTGATTGTATAGTGGTGTGCAACACATAGCCTTCAGGAAATTCACAAAGTGAATGAAAACAACTTTTTTATACAAAATAAATTAGAAAATGTATACCAAGACCTGCAAAAAGGATGCCCTTAGTCTATAATTGCATCTTGCAGACCCACTTTCTTGTTCTGGAGCATTTTGGTACCAAATTGTTCAGAACATCTGTTCAGCACTTATATTTTTTACAGTATGTTTGTATCTTTGTGAATTGGACTAACATAGTTACGAAATGATGTCCATTTGTGTCTGTTTTGTTTTGTTTTACCTTTTGTTTTTGTACAGAAATTGACAATCGCAGAAAATCAAGTGCATAATAAAAACACATATTTTGGTGTGTGTGCGAACATACGTTGTAATGATTTTACTCAAAATTGTTCAAATGAATTATTAAAACTGGACAATCATTAATGTTTTGTGTTATGGGTTTTGTAAGTGTGCATGTAATTGATAACTGCTCTTAGAGAATGAATTGGTAAAAGGAGGAAAGGGTCTAGTCTGCCCTCTACTGACAAATTTTGGAACT
Organism: Hypomesus transpacificus; assembly: GCF_021917145.1. NCBI lineage: Eukaryota > Metazoa > Chordata > Actinopteri > Osmeriformes > Osmeridae > Hypomesus > Hypomesus transpacificus. The sequence goes on from NC_061063.1 coordinate 7,881,211, forward strand.
AACATATAGACACATGGTATTGACATATGGGAAGAATACTTCCATGCACAAATCCTTAACATATTATCATTTATAATTTTTTAAAATAAATAATTACGTGTTTTTTACAGCTGTTAGTCTGTGTGTGGGATGACCCTAACCCTAACCCAGATCCAATAATGTCTAATGAAACTCACACACAGAGAAATACATTCATATGGTTTGTTTATTTTCATTGTCAGAAAAACAGTGAACTTTCATGATTGCACTTGCATTTGAATTTCCACACAAAGAACCATAGGCCTATTAGTCATACTGTGAGAAAACGTTATTCTTATCCTCATTCAAAATATAGCAATACATTACAAAATACAGTATATGTTCAGTATGAAAGTATAAAAGCACCACAATAGAGTAAATAAGTATACAAAGTCTTTTTCTGCCACCCAGCAGCTACAATAATCAGCAGGTTACATTTATTCCTTGTACAAAATAAGATATAAAAAGACATTTTGTTCAAAAGTTCAATAACAGCACCACCGAAATCAAATCACATTCACACTTGAACACACACACGCTCTCACAAATGTGCATAAACACTCACAGGTGCAAGGAAATGAAAGAGGATACAAAAGCCTTAGGAAGCACAGGAAGTCAGACGGATGGACTTCCTGTAGAGTGAGAGGGCTGTGATGAGCTCAGCTGTTTATTCAAAACGTAACCTAAAGCCAACAGCAACATCACATGTGATCCTACTGTGGTCAGGAACTTGTCCCAGTGGCCCATTGTCCATGTGTGTGTGTGTGTGTGTGTGTGTGTGTGTGTGTGTGTGTGTGTGTGTGTGTGTGTGTGTGTGTGTGTGTGTGTGTGTGTGTGGGTGGGGGGTGGGGTGGGATTTGAGTGGATCTGTCACGACAAGCTGTCGCGGTGGTGTTGGGTTTGAATGTTCTACGTTCTAGTCGGAGAACCGCTGCATGTCCTCCCTGTGGATGGTGCTGCTGTCTAGAAAGCGGTCGCAGGGGAACTCGATGAGGTCCCCCTCCTCCAGAAGTCCCAGTCGGGGCGGACGACTGCTCTGGAAGCTCGTGAAGTCTGAAGACACGGCCGCCGTTGCCATGGCTGAACGAAACGGTCGCCGGGTGGAGTACATGTGGCGGACATGTACGGCCGACTTCCTCCTCTGCATCCGTCGCTTCAGGCTCCGCCCCAGCCACGCTCCGCCAATAACCAGCAGGAGCACGCCGTTACCTGCCAGGGTTGCCACGGTGACCAGCTGGAGGTCAGAGGTCAGTCCCTGGCCTGAGCGACGCCCCTCCACGAGGGTAACCAATCCGGCGCAATGGTCACGGGGCGCCACCTGACACACTGCTCCTCCCACCACTCCCTCCACACACACCATGTAAGTGACGTCTGGGCTGAGCTCCCGCAGCGTGATGGAGCGAGCGGTGCCACGGGCGTACACGTAGCGGAGGAAGCGGTCGGTGGTCCCAAAGCGATCAAACAGAACCCGGTAGTGGACCTCGTCCGGTCCCGTTCCAAGTCCCGGTGTCTGGTGGTTGTGGTCACGGGTGGTCCAGTGGACCGTGGCAGTGCTAGAGGTGACTTGATCCACGGTCACATTGGTGATGAAATGACGGTTGAACAGACAGGGGTCGTTGACCACGGGTAAGACCTCGTCCTTCTCAGCCCTTAGCATGTCAAAGGCCTCCTCTCTCTGGACTGGAGGTGTGCTCAGCTCTGGGACTGGGCTGTGGGGCTCTGGGGCGCTGCTGGTGGTGAGGGGTTGGGGTTCTCTCGTGGGAGTGTTGTGGCCCAGTGTAGAACCATGTCTACCTTTGTCACCCTTCCCAGCAACCTCTGAAACAGGCAGATTTTTCTTCTTCTTTCTCTTCCTCTTCTCAGTTGATGGAGATTTGTCCACTGTACCTCCTTGGTCTCCCTGGATACCGACCCCTTTTTTCATTTCTTCTTTCTCTTCTTCTCCCTCTCTCCCAACTCTCCTCTCCACATCTACTGTTTCTCTATCCTCTCGTTCTGTCCCTCTCCTACCCACGTTTTTCTCCTGTCCTCCTCCTCTTCCCCTGTCCTCCATCATTCCATTCCCCCCCCTCCTCCCCCTGTCCTTCTCCAAGACCCCGCCACCTCTGCTCTCCTCAGGATTAATTTGGCTCTCACATAATGTGTTCCAGTTCCCAGGGGGTTGCAACTGGGAGTTGTTGACATAGTCCAAATACTTGCCCCTTAGGGTCGCAGGGTGATGACACTGCACGAAAACAGTCAGCAGCTTGCCTTGAGAATGCGCTGAGGTCATCCACCGCTTCAGTTCCCCTAGGCGACAGTCGCACGTCCAGTTGTTGCCATGGAGATCTAACTCGTACAGGAGACTGTTGAGGGCAAATATATTACCGGAGAGACTTGTCAGCCGGTTGTCTTTTAATTTCAATGTCCTAAGGTGCTTCAACTGTGAAAATGCCGTTGAATCCACAGCAGAAATCCGGTTGCGACTTAAATCCAGCTCTTCGACGCGCACGAGCGAGTCGAGAATTCCCGCTGGGATTTCCTCAAGCTCGTTCCCATCAATCAAAAATTCTCTCACGCTCATGAGACCCTTCAAAGCCTCCTTTTCCAAACGAAATATTTTGTTGTTGCTGAGGGAGAGTTTTGACAGTTTCTTAAGATTTTGGAAGACGTGATTACCGACGTGTTGAATTTCATTTTCGGACATTATGAGCGTTGTCAGAGCCCTGAGCTGGGAAAATGTGAAAACATTACGCACAGCTGACTGCTTGTTATGAGACAAGTTTAAAAAGCGGAGTTTGGTGAGCATCGAGAATGCATTTTTGTGGACGTGGTGTAGCTGGTTCGATTCTAGATGGAGATAATGCAGATTTGTGAGCCTTTTAAAAACAGAGTCCTGCAAAATTTCTATTGCGTTCCCATCCAGACGCAGTTTAACAAGGTTCTCCAAATTACCAAACAATTCTGGAGAAATTGTCTGAATATCATTGTTATTACTATATAAAGTAGTCAATTTATTCAGGTGTTGTAAAGTTCCAAGGGGTATGGTTGATAATAGATTATGGCCCAAATACAGCTCCTCTAATTTGGGGAGTTTCTCGAATGCTTTTGGGTGGATGGAATGTATTTGATTGTACTGCAGATTCAGTCTTATTAGATTACTGTACCGCGTGAAGTCAAAAGCGGAGATATTACCGATGAAGTTCCCACCGAGGCTGAAGATGAGCACGTCCTGGGGGACAGTTGAGGCGACTTTGGGCACCGTGCGCAGCCCGCGGTTTGTGCACAGGAGGTGCTGCGCGTGCTGGCAGTCACAGCGTTCTGGACAAAAGTCGCTGGCGGGTGAGGATGATAGTAGCCCGACGCACGAAAAAAGCAGAAAGCAGATGACCGCTATGAAATTACCGGTATCCATTCCCAAATGGCAGTTGGCACAGGCGTCTGAGGCATTCCCTTTGTGTCGATCAAGTGCAGCTAATACGACTCTCCAATCTCACGATGACGTCTGATAGTTCCATGATTCACTTGTTGCTCTGAGAAGTGCATAGGAACATTGTATTTAATGTACCTAGACTGGATCCATTTCTACTCCATATAACAAGTTAATTTGTGCGCTGTGCTATAATATCGTGTGAGGAAAGGTTCACCTCGCTAAAAACCTCCATCCCCAAGTGGTCATCTGGTGCAAATTACAGACCTCCGCAAAAGAGTTCAGGCGCAGAGCGCATACACAAACACACACACTCTCATACACACCGCCTCTCCCCGCCCCTCAGTCCCCACCAGCAGCAGATGTGGACAGCACTTGGCGCACAGGACTTAGTGGTGCGCGCGCTGCGTGTAGCCTATACACACAAACAGACACACTCACGCTGTAACTAATTCAAAAGTTTGGGATGTATGTACACACGTCATATCTAGTTTCCAATCCTCTCTTATTGGAGAGGAACAGAGAGAGATGTCTGAACCCTTTGACCGAGTTTTTCGCGCGCCCCCGCACCCCCGGGGGTCTCATGCTTGGAACAGGCGATGATATGGAGAAAGCAGACGGGAGGCTTTCCTTCCCACGCGGGTTCCACAACGACCCCGCCGCACACGCAGAAGTTATGAAGAAAAGCGCACCTTACTTTAAATATCATAGGTTATCGGCATAATTAAGAAATTATGATATAAGACGTTACTGATGTACACCATTTCAGATTCTTGGATAATGTGATATGCTTGCTTCTATGGCACTGTAAAAGAGTGCATACTGGCTTTCACTCCTGAGGTATGTAGCCAGGTGTAACCAATACAGGTACAGCCTTAAACAGAAACACACTGAACAGCTTAAGAAAGAGTCATTTGCTCCAGTCCTTATCATGGAACAAAAAGCCTGCATAGTTGGGACAAGTCAGTCACGGCTCACAGATGGTTCACATTTCTCCAAGTGGAATTCAGATCATTATGTGTGTGTTAAGACTGCAAAGGCAGGGTGCCAAATCATAATTTAGATCTAGACTTGAAAGAAGGGGAATTAAATACTTGTAGACAATGTACGTTATGTCAGGACACGGTGTGTAGCTCACTGGAAGAGTAGTGTGATTTTGTGTGGGTCTGATGCCCTTTGAGAAAGTGTGCCCTGTATGGAAGTGGGTCTCTGCCAAGACATCTGGACCTTTATGGCACATGAGGTAGAGCACTTACCCACGTTCATCCTCTCCACCACTGGACCTACACCAACACAGGTCGCCAATGAAGGAGGCCCAAGGCACCTGAAAGTAGCTTTGTCATCAAGACATTGTAAATCTTTTTTTTTAAAACATGATCAAGTAGGTTTGATTGAAATTCCAGTCAGACACTAAGCTTTGAGATGGTAGGGGATGTGTGTCAACCATAGGGAGGACAGCCAGTCAATAAAGAGCTACATGCACCCCCCTCACACACACACAGACAAACATACACACACACACTCATCTATGTACACACAAAGTGATTTAACCACCTCTGAGAATGAAAGTGAGTGATGCAGTGTTTTCCAAAGGGTTCTACTGGAAGACCATTGGAGATCCTAAAGGCTGTTGCCAGAACTGAGGAAGGGCCTAGCTTTTGTTCTCATGCATGTCTATCCATAGACATCATACTGTCACTAGTCCTCCCAGCAGTGGGAATATGACTGTTTATGTGACTGTGTGTATATGACAGAGAGAGAGAGAGAAATAGAAAGAGAGAAAGAGAGAGAGCTAGAGAGAGAGAGAGAAAGAAATGTGGACCCACCAGGGAACCCCCCTGTTTCAGCGAGGTCATTTCCTGTCTAGCCCTTCACATGAAATTCTGGTCTCTGCTACACCCCCACTCCCCCTTCCCCGCCATCTCAATCATGCTCTCTCCCTATTTGGTCTCAGTTGGACAGAAGGGAAACGTTTATTGTCCCTGTCGTTCCATCTCAGAGTTAACAGTCAATCCGTTGTGCAATAGAATATAATTGTATAAATTCTGGTCCAAACCAGGTCCGAATCAGGTGTCTGTCTGACCACTGGAATATACAAGGAGGTATTGTTATATTTTAGCCAAAGCATTTGGACGGGTGAGTGACAGGAAGAGAGGAAAGGAGAGGAAGAGATGGAGGAAAAAAAGGCATGCATGACCTGTAGAGACAAATGTTTTTCCCTCTGTCAGTGAGAAGAACAGGAGGGCTGAAGAGATCGAGAGAGATGGAGAATAACAGAGGGAGCCAGACTGAGAAAATGTGCAAATGCATACATTGAAAATGTCTAGAGAGATCAAGAAAGTGGAGAGGGGAAAGAAAACTGAATGGGCAGATAAAATGTTAGACAGAGGATTGTGTTATGGGACCTCTGGAGCTGACCCACTTTTAGACTTTTACAAAGGGAAGCATTGAGGACCCCAGACAGAGCTGTCTGTCACGGTGCCTGAACACAAAGACAGACCCAGTCTGGTTTTATAAAACCATCTTCCCATCGTCTTAATATCGTCCCTCACCTCGCCAACACTGTTGGACTGTTCCAGTCAACACCAGAGCACACTCCCTTAACATAAAGAGAGACCCAATTCTGTCAAAGAGAGAGAGAGACAGACAGAGAGAGAGAGGAAAAGAGAGAGAAAGAGCGAAAGGTTATATCTCTCTTCACTTGAGCACGCCTGTTTTTTTTCCAGAGCATGTTAATGTTACAGTCTGTGTGTGTGAGAGAGAAAAAGAGAGAGTTGGCACCGTATGTAGGTCATCTGAGGAGTGTTAGGTTTCTGTACTGTTGAGTTCTGATGTTGGAACCCCTCCTGTGTTAGAATTCTAGTGTGTGTGCGAGTGTGTGTTTGAATGGGCTCATGGATCTCCAGGACACTATCACACTGTGCATCAGATAGTTCTACATTGTTGCCAAGCATTGTTTCAGAAAAAAACATAATGACACCACAACACTAGCTTAACATACATAACCAGCCTGAGCAGTGGCATGACCATTTATATTTAGGAGACGTTCTTATCAAGAGCGACTTACAGTAAATACAAGGACATAACCCCGAGGAAAGTAGGGTGAAGTGCCTTGCCCAAGGACATAACATCATTTTGCATGGCCGGGAATCAAACCGGCAACCGTTTGATGAATAGCCCGATTCCCTAACCGCTCAGCCATCTGACTCCCCATCCTGACCATGCAGATAGACTAACCCAAACAGGGTGAAGGTGCCCCTAGAAGCTACTGAGCTGAAGTCAGTGTTGCATTAACCCCGCCATGTGTTCATGTTTATAGCATGTAGAAGGTAAGCTGACTAGATCCCTGATGATCACCACCATGAAGAAAAGGTATTTGGTCACTGCCAACAAACAGCTGGAACTCAAATTGACAGTTCTATCGTGTATAGGTCCTACCATAGGATGCACATCACAGAGGCTGGAAGGCTCTCTATGACAAATCAAGTCACACAAGCACGTTTCAAATATGCAAACGCACAAGCACAGAGGGGGATGCAATTAAAGCCATGATTCACCACAAAGGGCTGAGAGGGGTTCTGACAAATTTACACACACACACACACACTCGCACGCACACACTGAAACACAGCAGGTCTCTGGGGTAATGATCAGCTTCACACAAAGTGACGGAAGTCACCTTATTTGAAACACATGCCGGTTATTGTCTGAAAAAAACATGCAATCGCAACAGCCTGCTTTTGTGGAGGACCTCTAGCTAGTCAACAGGCATTAAGAATATGTGAAACAGACTCCCAGCCAAAGCCAAGTGAATGCCACATGAAAAGAGAGTTTTATCTAAAGCTCATGATACCAATCAAGACAAATAGTAGAAGAGGAGGAGGCTCAGCTGGCTTTGTGTTTTACATTGATCTTTTCCAGTTAGACTCATCAACAAATAGTCACTAATACAATCCTGTTTGCGTGTGTAGTGAAGAGAGAGAGAGAGAGAGAGAGAGAGAGAGAGAGAGAGAGAGAGAGAGAGAGAGAGAGAGAGAGAGAGAAAGCAACCTAGCTAGGTGAAAAAGAGCAAAGAATGAAGATGAGGAGATGGAAGAGTGAAGGAGCATTTGGGGAGGCAGGGGGGTAGAGAGTTGACTTGAGCAGCAGCAGCTGTTTAGGTGATTATCCGCTCCCGAGCCAGACATCAACGATCTACACAACACACAGCATTAACTCTCTCTGTCTCTGTGTGTGTTTGTGTGTGGCGGGGGGGCCCGGGGGGTTGTGCAGACCAAGCATCCGTGAAAGTTACTGCGCTAGTTTGCAGGCATACTTGTATGTGCACAAGCAAGTGTACAGTATAGGCATGTAAGTGTGTCTGCCAGTGAGTGTTTGTGTGTGTGTGTGTGTGTGTGTGTGTGTGTGTGTGTGTGTCAGTGTGTGTGGTTGTCTGCAGCAGTGTTGTGTTATGTGAGTGCAGGGAGCACCTGGGCCACATGTCTGCACCCCTTCCCCCCCCCCTCTCTCTCCCTCCTTCCATCCCACCATTCCCGCTTCCTCCAGTCCCTCCCCCAGCTCAACCCAGCTGGTTCCCATCGAGGGGAGAAGACAGAGGAGAAAAAGAGAGAGAGCGAGAGAGCGACAGGGAGAGAGAAGGAGGGGAGAGGGAAATTAAGATATGGAGACAGGGAGAGGGAAGTGAGGGGGATAGGGGTGTAAAGGAAGAAAGAAAGAGTGAGAGAGGGAGAAGGAAAGGGGTATAGAGGGAGGGAGAAAAAGGGAGAGGGAGAAAGAGGGAGAGGAGAGGAGGAAAGGAGGGAGGATTGTGTCCCAGACGAGACCTTGGCTTCACACCCTAGCTTCTGCTGCTACTTATCAGTTTCAACATCACACAAACAACATTCCACAACATTGGACATGTATAAATGTGCCATTCTAATGCTCAGATCAACCTAACACTGTGAGCACTACAAATGGATATCTTGTCCACGGCACTGGTGAGAGGAATAAGAATGTTTGGTAAACGCATTTACCCAGCTCCAGTGTCTGGTGTGAAGGAATTCCACTCCCTTTGACCCTCTGAGTTCTATTCTGCCATTGAGAGAAATAGAGGGGTGGGGGAGGGGTCAGGTGGGGTTAGGGTTTTGAGAGTTTGTGTGAGTGGGGTGGCAGTTGGTGGGTCGACATCTGGAAGTAATTAAAGAGAGTACAATTTCATTGTTCAAAGGCTAAAAGCAAGATATAGAGTAATTGTTGGGAGTGGTAAAAAGAAAGGGGCGCATGTTTGCACAGGGAGAGGGAGAGAAGACAGTGGTCAGGAACAACAAGGGAACACAAGCCATTTATCTCCTGGGATTGATTAACTTATTCATCCTCATTCAAACAATAGAGGAAAAGTGACAGTGTGTTCACTGTCAAGTGTGCAGTCCAATGCCTTCTGTGTGAGATAACAAACACACACTCACACACAAATGTGCCATATAAAAAATGAACACGCTAAACTACTTTTACAGTACTAGATTTCAAACATCCAGTCTCACGGATGCACGTACATCATTGGTTGTGTACAGCTCTTGGTAACAGAAATTGGAGAGAACAAAAAGCAGAGTTGATATCGTCTGGTCTCACATTTAGTGCTAGTCATCCATCAACCCAACTGTAACGTAGGTTAGAGACATGACCATACACATCTGAACTGCAGCTGGGGAGTTCAGTCTCTCAGTGACTGACCTGGTTCAACAGCACCCTCTGCTGTCTGCTACCACAGGGAGCCACTTGTATCCCAACGGCTTTGGAAGGGAAAGTAGGCAACACAACACACCAATCCTTTTCACCACAAAACGTTCCCTTTGACTAGCCTTCTTGGTTGACACCATTATTGTGACTCAAAATAATATATTGTATAGACAATATACTGAGTAGACAGTATGTAAATAATAATAAGTAAAGTAAAGTTGTGTCATACTGTTTTATATACAGTAGGGTCCAAAACTCTGAGACCATATGGGGAATTGAAAACAGAGAAAGCTAAGCATTCTGTGCTATATCACAATAAGCTCTTTGGAACACAGTAAAATTATGTTGGGATAACATAGGTCATCAATTTGTGGAATCAATACATGCTGTTATTAAAGCTTTTTGCTTTTTGCAGCAGGGGATGTAGCAAATACAAAGAAAGATAATCTGACATCCATGTACATTTGTCAAAAATGCCACACAAATTGTTAAGGTGCTATTATTGTTTGTAATGAATATAATTTGTAATACATTCGAAACAAATGCAAAATAAAAGTATCTTAACTAGTTGTCTCAGACTTTTGGATCCTACTACATTTAAAAGTTTATGCTATAACTTTGTTGTTTAACCAATGTTCCAAAAGGGTTTTGGCCTCACTCCAAACAGTCAGAAACAACAGCACACAGGACATAAAATACAACAAACAACATTAAAGCACATCACGTACAGACTGCTTTCTTAAGTTTGTCATACTTTAGATAAACACAATCAATGTACCAAGTCATAGGTACAAAGGTTTTTCTATTCAGCCATGTAATCATGTGTCTGAAACAGGAAAATAAACAGATAAACACCATTTTGTATGTTGTCTTGTCTGTTGTTAGCTGTGGGAGAGGATCTGTGTGAGGTGTTAGGCCAGGGCGTGACATAGCACTATCAGCTTTATCTGGCAGTTTGATCTAATGAAGTCTCTGATTAAACAAACACACACAAACACATACACAGATACCTACATCGATATTCTGACGACCCTAAATGTAATTATAGGTATAATTATATCAAGTATTGCTATACCACTTCAGAGTCTTACAGACAGTGCACATTTCTTGAGGATTCTAAATACATCTGCACTTACTGACGTCTTGGCAATAGCCACACCCAAGACAAGCTCGCTTCAAAGAGAAACTTTGGTTCTTTTTGTTTTGCCTATATCTGTTGGCATGCCAACAGAGCTAAGGCAGGAAGGCTCCCTCTCCATGCAAAGAAGGAAATTTGCTTCGTTGAGTAAACAAATCGTGAACAAGGCAGGGCCCTTCAGACATAATTGGACCGGGATTCTGCGAACGGATGAGACCAGGAGCAAAGTTCTAAAATCCCAAACAAGTACACGCATGCTCGAGCACATGCACGCACACCAACACACACACACAGAAGCGAATACAATTGTGCAATTGCAACAACAAAAGATTTGTTGATATAAATTCGATTTTTAATTGATATAAAACATTATTAACAGCGTTGTTTTTTTTATTATCATTTACACAGAACATATGGTATCAGGTCCTAACATATATGTTATATCAGCAACGAAATTCGTTTTCCTTTTCACCTGGAATTTTATGTAGGCTACTGTAGGCACGTCAGATGGTCCATTTCAAAAGCACACGCCCCCTTACCTTAGCTGAGTGACGTGTCACTTAATACACGAGAATTATTGGCTACGATAGACTTCAGTTATTTCAACCTACCGGTATGTCACTCCCATTTTACAATGCTTGTTTTACCATACCTAAGGAGGAGCACTAGATTTTCACTCAACTGTTTCCTGTTCTGGACATCATAAACTATAGTTTACATCTAAAGAAAGTAAGCTTTGTTTTTCATAGATGTGTTGCTCATATGTTACATGTCTCCGTATTTGCATTGGACTGTTTATCCGTTACTAGTAGAGTCAGCTACAGAGTAGTGTTCTCGTCGCATTTCTCTTGGTTTTGGTCTTTGTCATTTCACTGCCAAAATATTTCTTTCGATAGAATTATTAATGGACTAACTCCGTGCCAGGAAGGAAGGGGTCAGCTGTCAGACGACTCCAATGGTCAATTTTTCACTGTGTAATGGATATCTGTTCCGAGTCTTTCGTCTTAGGGAAAGCTGTTCATTTTGTCTGCTTGGAGCTATTAGAATGAGGTTGGTGTCTGGGAATGAGTGGAAATGCGGTCTCGTCACCTTTGGTACTACGACTTTCACTTGTGTAGCCTACAGTAGGCTAGTCTACCAACAAATTTGCCTCTCATGTTACACGCTAAAGATACGGAAGTTTTTGTAATTATAACTGTTTACAGGTCTAGCTGTGTATGATAGTGTGATGCCTCGAAATTCCAAGTAGCCTTAACTATCGAACATACATTCAACTTTTTAATTTAGACGCTATATGGTGTCAGTCAGGCTATGCATGGTAAATCGGTTCGCTACCGTTTCTTTGCCATTCAAGTAGGCTACATTCAAACCTAGATATGCGCATGTATTGACATTAAATTGCCTTTGGGGACGTTCCACCTTGTAGGCTACATCTGAACTTGCGGTCATCTGCTTATGGGAAATTCTCATTGAGACATTTCAAGTGCTCAAACGTCCAACATGGCAGTGACTCACTTGGAGTGACTTACTCACACCCTCTTTGGTGAACACCCACTTAAAGACTTAGGAAGCCCAGTAGTTACTGTTTCCCCCAGTAATAGGCTAAAGTGGTGTTTCTGAAAATACCCGCGCTAGATTTCTTAAAACGGTTTTGTCGGGTTAGGTGGGGTGTGACCCACATTCCAACCGAGCAGGTCGGCACCGAGAGAGAAAAACACTTTTCAGTCGGTGACGGCTCGTGGTCTATAAATAGACCCATGTTTTATGCCCTCAGAAGCCCAAACAAACTGAATATATTCCCGCCCTTGCCATCGGTTGTCTCCATGGTAACTCGTTGGGAAACGTGCATACATTTCTCTTGTTTCAGTTTGCCTGAAAAAGATAGTCTTGCTTCCTTATATACAGTAGACCTTCTGAATCTAATGTCCACAAATCCATTGGTCCTGATAACAGCTTGGTCCTTCAGTTTAGGGAGGAACCCCTGTCAGCTTCAAATGGTGTTGGATACCTTTCACGTGAATATTCATGCGCAATTACCTTACATATCACTTTCAAACATAAAAGCTGTATGCTACTGCATGTAAATAGGTCAGTACTTAAGGCCATTGCAGCCATACAGAGACAGGGTCAGGGGTCAAAGGAGGGTTGCAGACGGTATTACCAGGAAGTCACCCACACACACTCTCCGTCCAGTTTTGGGGATGATCTTCTGGATGATCCTGGATCTGTCGGTTAGACCATTTTACGCCAGCTCTTAGCATTAGAAGCTCTAATGCTAATTCTACGATGCAGCTTTGCGTTCCTTTGCCGTGCTGCAGGATTCTGTTAGGTTGGTAACAGCCAGAGCCACAGATGGACCATCTGTAAAAAACCATTTGCCTGTCAGGCAGTCACGGAGGGTGTGTGTGTTGAATGGTTGTTCTAGTTATCCTCCAGCCCCAGATGGATGGGCTTCATACACCAGACTGTCTGTTCTCCAAGCCTTTCATCCTCACTCTAGAAACCCTGCAGTGAAACTGTTGCATGACCGTGGAGTCATGCACAAGTGCACCACTCGAGGTGGAGGATATCAGAGGGAGGGAGTCAGATGGCTGAGCGGTGAGGGAGTCGGACTAGTAATCAGAAGGTTGCCGGATCGATTCCCCAAATGACTTTGTGTCCTTGGGCAAGGCACTTCACCCCAGTTGCCTCGGGGGGAATGTCCCTGTACTTACTGTAAGTCGCTCTGGATAAGAGCGACTTCTGCTAAATGACTACATGTAAATGTAAATATCACCGGTTGAATCGGCCAAACCCCCGATCAAATTACAAAACGAATTGGGCAGTTGGTTGCAGCTTGATCAAATCGATATAATTCCAATTAAATAGTGAAACAATATGTAATGAAGTTGATTAAAAAAAAAAAAACTGACACATGAGCTATACATATACATACATTTTACGGTATAGTATACTCAATAGTGTTGCAAAGTTTTGAGAGTACAATATTGACAAGGTGCAAGGCCTACTGAACCCACAGATGGATCACTTTTGACCAGCCGTGTCGATTACCAAGCTCTGCTGTGCTGGTCAGGTCCAGGGAAGGAGCTTGTGTAGCTCACGAGGTGTCACTGATCCGCCTGTGGTTGTGACTTCTGCAGTGATCCTTTGGACCAGGAGAGTCAGGTGAAGCAGGCTGATCGCCAGGCTCAGATTTCATTTCACTCTGACTCGAGCCAGTGGGTGTTCTCAATGAAAAACACTAGACTCTGGGAGCCACTGCTCTGCTTTGTGTCTTACCATAATGTTTTGCCTGATAACATGTCATTTTGGTTCCGGTGTTTTGTGTTGCTACCCGGACAGTTGAGCAGTACGTCGGTTGAATGTGGAGGTGGTTCATAAAAAAAGCTGAATAAATAAAGACTCTCTGTCGTCATATTAAGAAGGATAAAAGTAGGGACTTTACCTCTGTACTCTGTTCAGAAGTCACCTTGTCATTTTAGTTTCAGTATTCATCATCGGATTTCTTTCAGGCTGTTCCAGCGTGTCTGTTAATAAACCAATGCATTGTGGGAAACTGTATTCTGTATTCATGCAGCTTGCCTTGCCTATGCATATAATAGAAATGCTAATGAGCAATGTGTCTTTGACCTTTAGAAAGGAGACTTGAATGCCATGAAGTAGGAAGGCCACATTTTCACAAACTGTTCAATCAACATTTACGGGTTGGAACAGGTGTTCTGACCGTAATGTTCCACAAAAAGACCTCTTAACATTTATACCCCTTGTTTAGTCTTTATGTAGACAGCGGGCCTGATCCTGTGACAGCTCACCTGGTCAGATCCAAGGTGTAGTGGTATTAATGATTGACTATATTACATAAACCTGAAGGCCAACCCAGAACTTAGAACATAGACCTACTTAAGTGGCGTACCAAATTCAACAAACCGCTGAGGTAAGTTGGTCACCCTGTCACTAGGCTTTTCTACACGTTATCTGATGGCTGTCAAAGGTATTTTAGCAGTTAGCATGCTAAAGTCGACACAAGTAAATGCTGAGGGTGTGTTAATGCTGACTTCTGTCAACATTGTAAATGCTTTTCGGTTAAGGATTCTAACTTTAGCTGCAAACACTCCAAGTGAGTGGTGTGTGAAATACAAATGATCTTGTGGAAGGCAAAGGTTTATGGAGTAAATGTTCTGTAAGTGGACAGAGTGGTGGTTACCCCCCTCCCTCTCTAGCAGAGTTTACTTAGGAGATGGTATCTGGAGAGCAGTTTGGGTTGTGTGTTGGATTAGTCGGTTGTGGAGGCAGAAGCAATGTGTCCCTGGTTAACACACTGTTATTGTTGCCTACTAGTGCAGCTAAAAAGTTGTCTATGTACAATGGTGAAAATATAGTGTTAAAGTCTTGCTTTCCTTTCTTAACACAGGGCACATTCCTTCCTGTTGATGACTCATGTCCTGAGCATGGTTCTGACTCTAAGTGAGGTTTAAGGGTAACCAGACAGTGAACACACCCACATACTGAAACAGACCAACTTCATGATTAGACCGATGTATCCACTCCTCACTGTTTCCACATAAATGTAGACTGTGTGCTGGGGAAATCATCTCAAAACATGTCATTGTACTAGGGTGGTTGCTATTGGGAGTGGTTCACTTCTCTCTTTCTCTCTCTCTCTCTCTTTCTCTCTCACACACATATACACAGGTAAAGACATGTCTCTTAAGGAATGTGTAGACTTAAGTGTTACATCATCTCATCAGGAAGAAACTCTTCTGTCTGAAAGTCTTCTGTGTTAGTTCTGTATTGCAATAGTGTTTCCTAAGGTCCCCCTGGATCATCCTATTGAACTGAATCCATTTGAATTAAGGACGGCATGTTTCCTAATGTTTTGGGCTGTAAGAGACACAGTAATAGATGTGTGTAGGCACTCATGTCTGTCTTCATGGTGTTAGCTAAAGCTTGCCTCACAGCTGCACTAGCTATCGCCAACTGAAACTGGCCCTGCACAGTTCTGTGATGTTAGTTCATGCTGACCGACTCTATCGCAGTTTGAAAGACTGTAGCTGATTATGTAATGCTGGTTTATTGACTCACTGTTGGATGGTTATAGCCATGGTCAGCAGTATAGACCTTGACATTGATGGGGCTCATTTACATTTTACTGGGTGCAGTGAAGATTGTGGCTTCCAAATAGTTTGCCCTGTCCTTTCTTCTGTGACACATTTCTCTCTTTCCCTTACTCTCTCTAGTTCAGATCGTTATGGCGATGCCTGCTTGATGCCAGAATCAGGTGATGCTCCAGGACATCCCAACATGACCTCTATCGCTATAGTTTCCAAGGAAACAAGATTGGACAAAGTTAAACCTCCGAGTCACAGAAAGATGACATCATCATCACCCACCCACAGCGATAGCAGCGGCTCCCCCAAACATGACCGCAACCAGGTTTGTGCGCATTCGTATGTGCATGTTTGTGTGTGTGCAAGTATTCATCAGTGTTTATGTGTGTGTGTATAGCTCCTGCTCTTGTAAGCAGCACATTTATTTCCTCTCTCTCTCTCTGTATCGATCTGTCTCTGTGTACAGGACAGCTGGGAGATTGTGGAAGGGCTGAGGGGGGTACCAGCCAGCATGCAGGAACCAGACAAACAGGAAGGTCTCCTGCTGAAGAGGAGGAAGTGGCCTATGAAGGGATGGCACAAGGTAGACCTATCACCTTCCTCCTTCTCACCTCCCCAAACCTTCATGCTTACCTTGGTAGCTTATTTCATTGAAACACATGAATAAGCTGATGGTATGCTATAACCACACAGTGGTTAGTTAGTCGATATCGGTCCACCACTCAAGGTCTTGGAGGGACCTGACAGTGTTTGGTGGAAGATACTGAAAGAAGAGGGTTTCTGTCTGTTGCTTACACAGTGATTATATACACTCCTGATAAAGCACTTACGGGTAGCATTTGAATGGAATGTTTTGAATGGCATCGTCTTATCACTGAAAGACACGGTTCCTCATGGAAATGTGAAGTCATACTGTTGACACCTGTTCTTGGATAGGTGAGGGGTTGGAATGAGACGGGCGGTTAGACTAAGCACAGTTTTCTCTGCTCTGTTCAGAGGTACTTCGTTCTGGAGAAAGGTATCCTGACGTACTCGAAACGGGGGACAGATGTATGTATATTGTCTTATTTCACACACACACACAGACACACACACACAGACAGACAGACAGACACACACACACACACACAGACTAAACTTTGACAACTACTTTTCAGCTCAAGAAGGGAAAACTGCATGGCTGTATCGATGTGGGTCTGTCTGTTATGTCAATCAAGAAGAAGGCCAAGTGCATAGATCTGGACACTGAGGACAATATCTATCACCTCAAGGTAACACATGGTGACACACTCACTTACATGGAAACACACACACAACAGAAGCATTTACTCGGTTCACTCTTGTCATGTGACAGGTGAAGTCGCAGGAGCTGTTTAATGATTGGGTGTCCAAGCTCCGACATCATCGCGTGTTCCGTCAGAACGAGATCGCCATGTACCCGCACGAGAGACACCTTATCCCCTCTCACCCCTGCTCCTCACCCCACGACGCTGCGTCCATGAGGAAGGTAAAGAACGCTCTCAGTCAGCTTTCAGATTCCGTATTTTTAGGTTTTTCCTGCGTCGGTTGGCGTCTGTTGTTTTTGCGAGCGTCATGGTTACGTGGTTGTTAATCTCTCTTTTTCATTCTCTCCGTTAGAAGTTTACTCTCACCAAACAGGCTTCCCTCCACCAGGCTAAGGTCAGCGTGTGGCTCCACTCCTCAGAAGACATGGAGAAATGCTGCAGAGGTAGCCATGACAACGACTCAATCCATTTATCTTTCCATCTGTCTGCTGGTGTCATTTCTTTCTTTTTTGGGGGGGGCGAGTACATTTTATCTGTTTATTTCTCTGCAAAACCCTCATTTTCCTTTCTCTCTCTCTTTTATTTCTCTCTCTCTTCTCTCTCTTTTATTTCTCTCTCTTTTCTCTCACTCTTCTTTCTCTCTCTCTCTCATTGACTCTTTCTTTGCGTCCCACACTCTCTCCAGATCTTGAGGAGTGCGAGTCTTACCTGTTGGAGCTTAACCTACTGCTGAAGAGCATGGAGGTTCTCCATCGAACTTACTCTGCTCCAGCTATAAGCGCACTACAGGTACATTTATATATACAGTACCACCCCAGCAGTTTATATGTGTATGTTGCTGGTATCTGCTCACACACCACAACTTGTTTGGTCTATATAAACATGTCTCCCTTCCCAGGCCTCCACTTATGACATTCCTAAGAAGGAAAAAAGGGGCCCGAGGAGGTGGCGTTCCAAAAACTATGGTAAAGACGGCAAAGACACCAAAGACAGCAAGTCCATGCTGCAGGTAATGTTGCCAAGCAACGTCAAGTCTTGATGTAAACCGCCACTGTGTTGATATCTACAGCTACTTGATGTCTGCAGTTGCCGTATTGATGTCATGTGATGAGGTCAACAGGATATCTCAAGAATCCGTTAGGATGTTCATTAGGCCCTCCCTCCGCTCCCCAGGTCCCCAGCTGCATCTCCTCATCAGCATCAGGTCCCCCTCGTTTCCATGCCTCCAACCCCAACCTCTCTTCCTGTGAGCCCCACAGCCAGGAGGCCTGCCTCGAGTCCCCAGACTCGCCTACAGACGCATCCCGCCTCCAGGAGGACTTCTGCAGGCTCGCCAATAACAGTAAGCCCCCTAGTGCCAAGGGTCATATTTATTTCTCTCACTTTTAATGAGGAAAAGTGCTCATTAAATCCCTCTTCTTTTCTCTGACTCATTTTCTCTGTCTGTAGTTCACTCCACCCTGAAGTCGGCCTACTCCTCTCTGTCAGCAGAGAGAGACAAACTGAGACACACTGTGGACATGCAGGCTCCGCCCCCTGCACAGGTTATGGGCCTGAAAAACTCCTACGCCTCAGTAAGCATGCGATTGGCTCTGTGTGTGACAGGTGTTAAATATTTTATTGTCTTGTGGGACAAGAGCATGACAATCACACTCATAATTGTTTATTCCTCCAATAAGGACTCTCCAGATGGTTCCCGCCCTCTTGTTCACCAGGAGTCCAATGACAGTAGAGGATCCATCCCTGAATCTTTGTCTGAGTTTTTTGATGCCCAGGAGCACCTTCTCTCTTCCAGCTCTTCTGAGAACGAGGTCAGACGCCTCCTTCTTCCTGTGCCCCAACCAATCAGCTCATGAGCACAAAATTCATTTCTCAAAATGCTGAAAAGGAAGGATGTGGGTTTTTGTGTCTTTTAAATACATTGTGCTTGCACTCAAGCAGCGGGCTGCCGCCTGTGTGTTGTCTATAGGTATCGGATGACGACTCGTATATCAGTGATGTCAGCGACAGTGTTTCCATGGATACCTTCAGTAACGAAGGAGGCAGTGAAAGACACGACTCAGGTACCATGTAGCTACAGTGTACTGTACTGTATCTGACACACACACATCTAGTAAATGTATCAACCTGGGATTAAACAAAAACAACAGCAAGTATTTTCTCCCTTTTTTTCCGGTCTACACCCAAAACAAGAATGTAAACCCACCTTCCATCTCCTCTACCTGATTCAAAGCCCTCTAAAACCCTCTTTCCCTTCTTCCCAGGTTCTGGGGGTACTGGTTTGCCCCTCCAGCCTCGCCGGCGCTCTGCCCTGCCAGCCCCCAGCCCCAGCACGGGAGGGGTGAGCCTGTGGAACATCCTCAGGAACAACATTGGCAAGGACCTGTCCAAGGTGGCCATGCCCGTTCAGCTGAACGAGCCGCTCAACACCCTGCAGAGGCTGTGCGAGGAGCTGGAGTACAGTGAGCTTCTGGACACGGCCAATCACACCAAGGACCCCTACCAGCGCATGGTGAGTAGCAGCACACACATACACTCAGACACATACACAGAGAGAGTCTCATTGGCTTTCTGTCTTCTATGCAGGTTTATGTGGCAACGTTTGCAGTGTCTGCCTACGCGTCGAGCTTCTTCAGAGCGGGGAGTAAACCTTTTAACCCTGTCCTGGGGGAGACGTACGAGTGTGACAGACCAGACAAGGGCTTCAGGTTCATAGCAGAACAGGTAGAGGACTAGAAATGCCTCCGGAACATTCACAAGCATGTCATAGGAGCCTCCGGAACATTCACAAGCTTCGAGGATATTGTTCTGTCATGGTATATCCTGTGTAAATCACTGTCTTTCTCGTTCTTCCTCTCCTTCTCAGGTGAGCCATCACCCACCTGTTTCTGCATGTCACTGTGATTCTAAGAACTTCACCTTCTGGCAAGGTGAGACTTGAGCAATGTCATGTTTATGATAAGCAGCTGCTAACCAGGCCTGGACTCTAGCATGACTCACAGTGCAGTCAAATTCAATCAGTTCTTCCAAGGGTGTGTGTTCATGCCTGCTTGCGTAATACACCTGCCTCAACCTTGCTGGCTTGCCTTTTGTCTCTCAGATGTCCGATGGAAAAATAAATTCTGGGGGAAGTCCATGGAAATTGTTCCCATAGGAACCACCCATGTCACCTTACCTGCGTAAGTGTCCTTTTGTGTCTGTTTCTGTGGTTAGGCATACTGTGTGTGTGTGTGTGTGTGTGTGTGCGTGTGTGTGTGTGCAGGTGTGCACCTAGACAGGTAAAAGAATAGTGTGTTTTTGGTTCTCCTCAGGTTCAAGGACCACTATGAGTGGAACAAAGTGACTTCCTGTATCCACAACATCCTGAGTGGTCAGCGCTGGATCGAACACTACGGAGAGATGTCAATCAAAAACATGGACAATGACGTTTGCCAGTGCAAAATCACCTTTGTCAAGGTTAGTCAGACCTAGAGGACACTTCATGTTGTGTGTGTTCTGTTGCAGTTTTTTCCGTCACGGCTTGATGTACTAGTCAACCAACCAGCACCATCTGCTGGGAACCAAGGGAATTGGTTCTGGTAAAAACGAATCTAGAAAAGATAGCAGAAACTGGGAAAGATATTGGTGTTTGGAATAAATAAACCTTAAGTAACAACACTGATGTGAAACCAGCACAGTCGAGACACTATAAAACGTTGAAAATCTCTTGATCATAGAAACAGCAAACAGGGTTCGTAAGGGACTTCAGTACATGACATAATCACATGTAAGCATGACTGTTTATGAATAGATCAAAGACATGTATTTAATAATAAAGATACCTATCATGAAGAATAAAAGTTACATGACAGTGCTTAAGTGTAATCAATAAATATTAACGACATGGACGTCTCCTGTGTTAATGTTACACAAGGTCAAGGAAAACCTTACAACTTCTCAATATCAACAATTGCACATGAACCTTGGAGGTTCCAGGCGTTACATGCCATCTATGCTAGTCATATAACTCTCAGGAAACTCAATGTTGATCTTACTAAATGTTTTCATTTTGGAGTAATTTGTTGGTTTCCTCGATTCAAAGGCAAGATCTTGGAACTCCACGGTGAACGAGATAGAAGGCGTGGTCACGGACAAAGAGGGGCGTGTCCTCCATACCTTATTTGGGAAGTGGCATGAGGGCGTGTACCAAGGGGCCCCTCCTTCTGCAACCTGCATTTGGAGAGCAAGTGAGTGATAGCACCCCGGAATTGTCATTCGCACCAAGGCCAGTGATGTGACAGTGACAAGTTGTGGTAATATGAGATCAAGTTGTCATTGTCATAACTCAAGTGCATGTGTGTGTGTAGACCCTATGCCAGTGAACCAGGAGCAGTACTATGGCTTCACCCAGTTTGCAGTGGAGTTGAATGAGCTGGAACCTGCTGTAAAAGCTCTGCTGCCCCCCACTGACACACGCTTCCGCCTCGACCAGAGGTACACACACTGTCTCTCTCGCTGTCTGTCTCTCTCTCTCCCTGTCTGTCTCTCTCTCTGTCTCTCTCTCTGTCTCTCTCGCTGTCTGTCTCTCTCGCTGTCTGTCTCTCTCGCTGTCTGTCTCTCTCTCTCTCCCTGTCTGACTCTCTCTCCCTGTCTGTCTGTCTCTCTCTCTCTGTCTGTCTGTCTCTCTCTCTGTCTCTCTCCCTGTCTGTCTGTCTCTCCTTCTCACCTGTCCATCTCTCACTCTGCACCCTCATCTGTTACGAGGCACTCATGTATATGTTCTGTCTCTCTTAGGTGTCTGGAGGAGGGGAACGTGGAGGGAGCAGAGGAGCAGAAGCAGAGGATCGAGCAGCTCCAGAGAGAGAGGAGAAAGGTGCTACAGGACAACAACATGCTGCATCAGCCACGCTTCTTCAAGTAGGTCACTGCTCCATGCCTGTCTGTTTGTGCTGGAGGGACTAGGAAGAGAGATAGAGAGAGAAAGCCATTGTGTGTGTTTAGAGAGGGGCTCACACACGAGCATAATGTCATGTGCATGACAAACAGTTAGTGTCACATGTTAATATCTGGCTACATCAATGCAGCCTAGTGCATGGCTGTGTTCTGTAGCTGGTTTCTTAGGTTTTTTTTGTACTTTAGTATGTGTATTACAGCGCACACACAGATTCTACAGATAAACCCTTCTTGCAGGCAGGCTATACCAGTTAACTACAGGCACAAGTATTACTGAAAGATATGAGAGTCTGTCTGTGGTAGACGTATTGTGTTTTTAATTTTTTGACAGGAAATCCAAGGATGACACATGGGTGAGCACCAACACGTACTGGGAGAGGCGGAAGGATCCGGGATTCTCCAAGGTGGACTTCCCTGTGTTGTGGTGACTTCACACCACACCCGCCCCACCTTAAACCGCTTCTCATAGGGAGAGATCAAAACCCCAGCCTGCGCCTGTGGACTGCTACTGTCCAATCTGACCCAATGGTTAACGGCTGCCCTGTGTCAGGGTAACCCAGGCCAAAAATGGACCTACTTCCTGTTTCAGGGTTGAGTGGATCCCCTTAAAGCTAAGAGGAGGACTTTTTCATGATGTTGTTGCTTAGCTTTCAGGGGTCTTTTTTTCATTTCATTCTTTAACACATTCTTTGTGTTCGTATGTAGTGTGTACTTTCATTTTCTTCTTTGCTGGCTCTGATTGAAATGTTGTCATATCATATGTTCTGATGCAGTCCAGACACCCATGTGCCTTGTTATATAGAGTAAGAATACTCAGAAATCAGTTGTAGCAAAATATGCTAGCACACTGTTATTTCCAGATGTCGTTTTACAACTTTTTGTTATTTCTAAGTGCCTTGGGGCACTTGTATGATATGATATCATGTCAAGCCTGTTCCTGTGTGATCCATGTGGAAGTACACACGGTTCTGAGTGAACACTCTTATGATGTCACAATCCAGACTGTCTCAATCCTAGTCTCACTACAGTGTGACAGGATTCGAAGACGTCTAAGAAGAATGCTGCCTTGTTGAGATCAGTCATTATGAATGTCGCTGAAAAATATAGCAATAATACTGTGTCTAAAATAAAGATAGGCAATGCAAAGTAAAACCATTTAATTCCCGTGTGTGTAGTTCATCAAACTGATTGTTGGGTATATTTGAATGCGTGTTTGTGTGTGTTGAGCAGACATGAGATAATTAGGCACGTACCACTTTTGGTTAGTTAGTAGTTCAGTTCTAGGGTATGTTGAGCAAGGGATGGACAAGGTGTGGTGACTGGTGAAACATTTTCAAATTTTGTGTTTTATTTTTATTTGGTATATGTGACTAGCTATTCTGTGGATGATGTAAATACAATTGAAATGTAGAAATCAATGGAGGGACAAGTCTGTTCTTGTTATGTATAACATAAACACACACACGCACACACCCCACTCATATGATAGTAATTACCTCGCTATTGCGTGGGGGCGTGGCACCAGAGACGAGAGCCAGTCGCTTTCGAAGTGTCAGCCAGCCTACAATGTGACTGACAGCTATTTGCACCAATTGATCTACTGGACAAACGTAAAATAGCCAATCAGATTGATGCCTCGTGGATGTGTCTTCAATGGATTTTCCAAGCGAAAAACATATCCACTGGACTATAAAAGTTGACATCAGAGTCAAAGTTAAGCCTAGTAATCTTCAGTGGCAGTGGAGACCCGTCTTTAAACATAAACGGGTTTTTTGAAAAACATTATTGTGTCAGAACAACACGGGCGGATTCGTCATTTTGATGCACCGAAGTGCGCGGTCTGTTAATGCGAATGACTTTTTGATCCAGATTTATTGACAGGTACAGTGACAAAAAGGTTGATCAATTTAAGTTGGTTTTAAGTATAATAGTTGTGTAATTTATCTCTATGGCATAATATAAATTGTATCTTTTTTATAGCCAGTGTGTGTGTAGCCTATAGGTCAGTTATTTATCTCGTTTTAATATTGTAATGAAATACATTTTCATGTCAGTTCAAAGAAGACTATCCCCTGTGTTGTATTATTACATAGTTGCTTGTTCATGAGATTCATGATTTTGTTTATGTATTTAGGGGGCTATGAGTTAGTCGAGTCCTTATAGGCAGCGCAAAGTCCACTTAATGACATAAGCCTTAAGCACGCAGGGGTCTTGAGTAGCCAACCAATTACCGGAAAGGGGGCAACGGCTACCGGGAAATAATGAATATTAAATTACCTGTCACAAATATTACAGCTCGCTTTTTATGGTTTGTTTGAAATTACAGAGGTAACATTTTCCTCTGTGGATGACAATATTATCCTGTTTGGGTTAGAAAGTGGAGATCTGAAGACATCTTAATCAATTGACATTTCTCGCCAAATAGAAGTTTTGGTAGATGGGCTGTAAGTGACATATAGGGAGAAAGCAAACGTCCTTTTAAAGGGGGAGTTGAAAACGGAGGGTGGAGCGTATAGGCCTACCCTCCTTATTCTAAAACTGTATGACACTGGGTACTTTTTATATGTATATACCCCAAACATATGTCACATAATGTGCCTGCCCTAACAGTCTTTTCTACATCCTAACTCAACCTCATTTCTTTTTGTGTATTGTTTATTGTTTTAACTTCTTTTCTCCCTTCGCCCTTTACCTTTCTCTCTGTATTCATTCCACATGTTTAATCTCATGTTCGCCTATTTACTTATAACATTCCACATCCTCAGTTGCATACCACGCTCCCCCTCTCCATCTTTTCATCTGATTAAGTGTCGTCATTACTCTGCTTGATAGCTTTAAATATTTATGGCATGACAACTGAGCTGCACGAATTTGGAGTGAGAGAGATTACATGAAGAGGAGCTTGTGTGTAACCAGTCCAGTCCAGACTGTAATGGTTGCTCAGGTCACTGCGGGGGACTTCTCCCATTCTCAGTGAGTCATCCACTGCTCTGGACACATCTACACATACCTGGAGTTAGTCTGAGCAGATGCAAGCTAGCATACTGGAAGACTTGGAGGGGAAACTGGGGGAAGTTTCATGGAAAGCCCCCCCCCCCCCCCCCCCCCATTTGATTTAATCAGTAGTGAAAAAAAAAGTAAAAAGTCTAGGTACACATGTGGAGGGATTTCAAGTTCACATGAAAACATTTAAACACAAAGGAATTTAAAGACATTGTCTTACACATAGGTTGGTCTGGGGGTCAGACTGCAATGACTTAGCAGTATAAACACATATTAACATTCCAGCAGATGACCAGGGTTAATTGACGTCTCCTTTTCCACAGGCATTGGCTCCACTTCCCCTAATTGGGTTATGTTTGCCAAGGCAACAGCAAACTTTGTACGCCACATCGATCCGGACGGAACCCTGATCCATGTCTCTCGCCTTAATGACTCAGACAAGCTGGTTCCCATGGCGCTGGTTGTCAAGCGCAACCGATTCTGGTTCTGGCAGAAACCCAAATACCGGCCCTCTGACTTTACCCTTGGTCACCTGCTGCTAGGAGACACACCCCTCTGTCCAGGTGAATACACACTTGTAAACACACACGGACACTCACAGACTTACAAGCCAATGTCAGTTGACCAAGTTTCTGTGTGTGTTGTCTCTAAGTTGTGTCGGAGTCAGAGTTCCTCACCTACGAGGGGAAGTTTGGGGACACGCTAAGCAGCAAGCTGGATGCCAAGGCAGGAAACCTCAGTGTGAACCTGGAGGGCCGGGGCACCACTAAGCTCCAATCATCATTCGGTAAACTGAGGAAACAGGAAGTAGACGTTATGAAACTGCTGCAGGACTCCAACGAAAGGTGGATGAGCAACCTATCACTGTACAGACTTCACCTTCAAGCATTACTAGCACACTCCCTCTCTCTAACCTTCACCATCCAGGAAAGTGAGGAAGAACCAAATCATATATTTTCTATGCCATTTGCCCCGCCCCCACCCCCCTTCCCCCAGGATGTTGGACATGCAGCATGTGCTGGTGCAGCAGATGGAGAAGAGAGCAGAGGTGTTTGCAGTGCTGAAGGAGAGGATCCTCACCACCACGGCCTGCAGTATCACAGAGACCCACCAGGGGCAGAGCTCCTGTGCTGGCATCCTGGAAGTGCTGGGCAACCCTGTGGAGGTGTGTGTTTTTAGTGTGTGTGTGTGGCCTGTTTTACCGTTTGTCAAGTTTACTTCCTTATTTTATTAGCTGATTATGCAATATACGTGTGTGTGTGTGTGCATCACAGGTGTGTGTGAAGGAGAATGGCAATGTGCAGGTGGACAGTGACGTTGCATTAGAGATTCCCCCTCAAACTGTCATCGCCTACAGCCTCATAGAGCTGGAGGTCAAGAAGAGTGGGCACTACGGTGAGTGTGTGTGTGTGTGTTTAGAAGTAGACCTGGCTGAGTGTGTGTGCGTGTTACAGATATGTAATGCCACTGTGTGTTTGTGTGTTCTCAGTGCTTTGTTTACAGCCAGATACTCTTGGAAGGTTTGAGGCGGACTCTGCGAGGTCCTCTCCCTCCCAGGCTTCCATCGATACTCTCTGCATGGTGGACGGAGGACAGGGGATGGAGGACAGGACTGTTGGGAGAGCTGCGCTAAGCTCGCTGCAGAAAGGCAATAGCTCTTATTCACTGCTGCTGGTTTGCCATAGTGGTTATTTTACAAACTTATGAAGCCTTGTAGATTAGGTCTGCCTCACTTTGGTGTCTTATTCGTAGTTTTTTTAACCTGTGTATATGTGTCTGTGAGTGTGTTTGTGTATGCGTCTGCTTGTGTAAGTGTAGGTGTGTGTGTGTGTGAAGATATGTGCTTGAAAACTATTTTGAAACATTCAGTCATTCTTCCTCTTTTCCTTCTGTCTTTTGGTTTCTCATTGTGATATGAAGTGTATTGCACACAGCGAACGTTGCCTTATTTGACCTCAAATGGAGGGCCATTCCTTTACGCTCCCTTTCTCTATGTGTTTCTTCTTTCTCTCCTCTCCAGACCTACTGAGGTTGGACGTCCATCTGCATCCATTGCTGGCGCTACCAGAGAACACTCGGTCTGCTCTGTTCCAGAGGCTCTGTGAGGTCATGATGGACAGAACTACACTCACAGATCTAGAACAGTTGGTAAGAGACCAGGGGTATACAGAGAGCCATATAATACGCTAGGTAAAGCCCCAGAGGGGAACCATCGCAGGATCTCTTTCTGTTCTTCAGATTAGAGATCCTCTTCGGATCCCCTTCTCTCTGCTCTCTCTTCTTCTCCCCCCCCCCCCCTCACATACACTCAAATGCACAAACGCTTTCCCTCTTTGTCTTTCAGCTGGACGGCTGGTGTAGAGATGAGATACATGAGGTTCCAGTTCGATGGAACAAGTCTGCCTGCGCCCTAGTGGACCTTCTCTGCCAAGGTGTAGCCAATCAAACTCCGAATATCACTTTGAGCCCGCCCCCTCTCCTGATCGCTGCCCACCTGCTGGTCAGCGCCTTGGAGGGTGAGACATCTACAATCGTGTGTGCGTGTGTGGAGCGAGGCATCTTTATGTGAGACAAACCTTGTTTGTGTTCTTGCAGCTTTGCCTGATGATTCTCTAAGTCTTCTGGTAGAATGTAGCCATGACGACTTGGAAGCGCTCAATACCTTGGTCAGTCTTACTGTTATTATCATTTTCACTCACTTACCCCCACCCCCACACACCTCACTCATTTTGTGTCCAATGTCTTTATATTGAAGATGTCTAGTGTAAGAAACCTTTATCTTCAATAGGTGACCAGGCTGAAGATGAGCAGTCAGTCCCTCCCACACGAGTCTCCACTCCTCCTCCGGCACAATGACAGAGAAGAACACTGGGCAGAACAGCTCAGCTCGTCATGTGTGATACTGAGGAAAGAGATTGACAGCCTGTGGGAAGATATACAAAGTCAACCAGGAAGTCTTCCATTGGTCCTGTGTGTTTCTGTGCACGGACTTACTTCTCTGTGTGTTGGAAGGATTTAGAGGGAGAGAGAAGGAGAGAGAGTATCTGTTTGTTTGTGGGAATGTTGCACACATGTATAGAATGAAGTGTTTTTATGAACGATTCCTTGGAAAAAATGACATGTAATTTTTCTGATAAAGAACTGTAGGCTATCAACCCAGTTTAACTAAACTGATCCTAATAATTATTAGAATTGGGGTGCTAGATTTGGTCATGAGAATGACCCAGGACAACACATGATAGTATAGCTCTTCACAAGAGCACTGGTACGGACAGGACTTGTTCTGCTATGTTATTACAGTATTACATGTGACAATGATGGCACAGCGCACAGAATGAATAAGAGACTCATTTAAAAAGAACGTCCGGAATTTCTAATAGAGGAGGGTGTAGTCGGTTAGAGCACTTTACTTTGTAGACCAAAAAGTGTCTATACATCATTTGCGATCAAAGTGTCTGCTAAATTAATAGGCCTGAATAGCGTCTGCTCTTTACTTTTGCTGCTCTAAATTGTCATTCTCAGTAGTGCCTGTTTCTTTAATGCATGTAGGCTACATCGTAGGATACTGCGTTTACGTCAGCCTTTCACGTTTCCAACTACTTCAACATGTTGGCTACATTTTATATGAAACATGATATATGTCCATTCCACAATAAAATAGGTACTTATTGTATCACACAATTTGGTACATGTTTTTTTTTACTGCATAGGTTTATCTTTACAAAACTTATGTTACGGTAGCCTATATTTGTCAGATTGGGCTATTGTCGTTGTGGGATCTATGATTAAAGTAATTGATTACTGTCGAGAAGAGCGCCAAAACGTTTATAGGCTACATTAATATTTGATGCGTCGTACGTCATCAATCACGTGGTTACAGTACTTTGACACAAGCACCGACACATTTCGGAAAAGTCTTTCCGAAAAGTCTAAAGAGACTCTAGCTCGGAAACGCGAACTATTGTCAACGACGTTCATCTCAGTAGCCTTCCAAGGTCGGTAACGTTATTAACCTACTACACCCTTTAACATATTTTAAAAAGCATAGGCAATAGCACACTTCATAGTTAACAAGCATTCTTGTCTAGATTTTAACATGCAAAGTTGGTGAGTTATATTTCTCAAAACAGCAGCAGTTCGGCTACTATGGAAGAACATGACCCGTAGGCTATGGAAGAACATGACTCGTAATTTACTGTACAAGGCTCTAGCAGGGTGGCTTTATTTTGTTAATTCCTTACAAAAACTTTTTGTATTGTTGTATACTTTTTGTATTGTTGTATTGTGGCGTTTGGACAAATCATTACGCTCAGGTTGTCTTAAGCACAATTCCTTAAACTTTAACGACTCGCGCAAATGTAGAAATGTAGGCTATTGAAACGCACGGGATAGTTTGGGGTAGCGAGAAGTACCCAGATGTGTGGGGAAGATAAGAGAAGTATTCGGAGCAACTGATTGTGGCCCGTGGAGGGCAAAGCGATTTGGGCGCCTTAGTGACTTATTTATCTATTAGCATGCAGACCTACGGGCGTGGCTGTAGTTATCCCGTGATAAACGATGATAGAGAGATGTAGGATAGGGGCTCAACATCAAGGCCGTAGCCATGAGGTCAATATTGGGGGGGGGGGGGGGGGGGGGGCATGACATGGTTAATCTTATCACCAGAAAATGCATATGAAAACAAGGATCAACATTGTTATGTCCGTTATCCCCACCAGATTTTATTGAAGACATGGATACGTTTGGTGAGGCAACCAAGAGGTTTGTTAATTACGTGAAAGGGGATTTCATTCCCAACACTGTATTCCACGACTCCGAAAAACTGTTGGATCCCACAAGATTGGTTGTCAAGATCAAGCCTAGATTTAGTTTTCAGAAGCCTAAATACCGTGTGTCGGACTTTATCCTGGAAGACCTTCTAGGAGATCTACCATGTCAAGCAGGTAGGCTTTAATAGTAAAAACTCGATTAAGCCTTTTTATATTGAACTTTGTAATTGTAACTGTATTACACCTTAACGCACACCATACATCTGTATGTTAATGCTGAACATAGTTGTATTCTAACAATAAACCTACCCCAATGGCTTCTGTTTGTCCATCTCTCTCTGTTTCTATTGTTTATTGTTCAGAGATTAAAACAAGCATCTTTCTGCATGACTATGTCGATGATACTGAGAAGAACCAGAAAGGTCATGTGGGTGGAGGCGTGTCACAGTGTGGTGGGAAAGTGGAGGGGCGAGGGAGCATCAAACGCAAAACTACATTCGGTAAACTAGACCGAATGGAATTGACCAATTTCATGAATTTAAAGACTTCCATTAAAAGGTAAGAAAAACATGGTTCATGTGAACCTTAACCTTGTTTTTTTCGTAGCTGGTACGTGTCTGATTTGAAGTCCCGTTTAAAATGTGCACGTCTTTTCTTGAGAATCTTTTGATACTTAATACATGCATTTTTCTCTCTCTTTTTCTTTCGCTTTATCTCTATGTGTCTGTCTTTTTTTGTTCTCTCTTTCTCTCACTTCCTGTTTCTACCTGCCCATGTCCCCAATTGTGTGCTGTATCCACCAATCCTGTTAGGAGGAAACATATTCATGACCCAGGGCTGAAAAAGAATGAGAAGTTGGTTCTTGTCAAGGACAGGGTAGTGACAAACGCCCCCTTCTCCATTGAAGGCTCTGACGAGGTGGACGCCTCGATTACTGGAACAGTAAATATCCAATGGTTGAAGGTGCTTATAGTTGGAGTGAGTATGACAGTGTTTCCTACTGTTTCATATCTGCAGTATATTACTAATTTTGAATAATTTGAGTTTAGTAAATAAAATGAATCTTAGAGCCTGGGTTGAGCAATGAGTGTTGTTGCAGTACTGCTATCATGCACTCATACACACGTCATGAACTGTAGATCATGACTTTTATTTTGTGTGTTGTGTCAGGGTCATTTTAGGAAAGACGATTCATCCATGAAGCTTCCTGAAAAGACTGTCATTGCCTACACTGTCAAAGAGCTCATGGGTGCGTGCATTGGCTTTCCAATTGTCTTCTCATTGATTGCTGTTCACCCTACAGTGTGCGACTACTTGTTTTTTCTCTCTGTTGGTTCAGAGCTGAACTTCAAGGATGATGACGAGTTAGAGGCGGATGGTGGAACCTTACCAGCGGAATTAATATCCAATGAGTCCATGAATTGCCTAGACAAAGTACTGGAAGGTATGTTGAGCTTTACAGGATGGTGCATGTTACTTGGATCTCCTTCAATTACTCTTTTTCTCTTGTATGTGTGCTTGTCATAGCGTAGCATGACACTCTGCACCTCCTTGTTGTTTCCTTTCTGAGTTTTTATCCACGTGTGTATTGTAATTAACTCTTCTCTATCTATATATCAGCCTTACCAGATTTTGAGGAGGATCTTCAGACCTTAGCTCGTCTTCCAGAGCAGACCAGATCATCTCTGTTCGGGGAGCTTCGTGGAATTCTAAAAGACAGGCCAACCTTTCAAAGGTTTCTAGAAGACACGGTCAGAGACAATGTTGTTTATGCAAAATATCAACATTCACTGATGGCATGCCAGGTGTTCTGTGCATGCAATGTTCCCATTGTAACCCTTCCTTTATCTCTCTCCCTCCCCCTCTCTCCCCTCTCCTGCCCCTCTCTTTCCCTCTACCTCTACCTACACTACGGGTCCGCCTACCCCTGCCTTCAGGTTGAGGACTGGAGTCAGAGTGGGACCCGAGATGAATCCGTCAGCACCCTTTTGGATCATCTTCCAACGGAACCCATAGAAGGTTCTCATGTTGCCACCGGGTTACTGGTCAGCGTCTTAGATGGTTAGTTACCGTGCTACAATCTCAACTTTAATCAATTCTCCTTTGTATTCATTTCATATTCCTACACATTTCCTTATTATCCACATGTAAATGCATTTACAAAAATGTGTTTCTGCAATTTTAATTGTTTTTTTGTGTTCATACACACGCATGTGTGTGTCTTTCCAGCCATGCCAAATTGGGCGTTAAATATGTTGGCCAACTGCAGTTCCAGTGAACTTCAAGCTCTCAACAAACTGGTTAGTCTATCTAAACTTCCTATTAACTGTACAATAGAATTTCGCTGGTAGACTAGGTCATATATGTCCCCTCTTTTGTACATCAATCTGGCTTGTTGAATGACAAATGTATTGGGTAATTAGCATACATATTAGAATTATGATTTGAACAGTATAATATTGTACATCTAGTTAAGTTTCCTTTGTATTCTCAACATTTCCCTTGCTCTGTACTTTGGCCAATTAGCCTATAACAACCATGTGTTTGTTTTGTACATGTCTTCTGCTTTCCCTCTGCCGTCTGTCCCAGGTGTTGGAGCTGAAGACCAATCACAGCAACTTCCTGCCTCCTGAGACACTGCCTCCCAAGCTGCAAGAAGGCGGGGAATATAACTGGGCCACACAACTGCTCTGCTCAGCCAGTAAAAATCTACATGACGATGGTAACCTGTTTCGTGAGACAGGAATCCAACCAGGCGGGCTGCTATTGATCCTGTGCATTGCAGTTCAAGGGCTCACATTTTTGAGGAGCTAGTGTATGATAGGTGTGGAGGTCAAGGCTGCATAGAACAGGTCAGAATAGTCTTAACACAGACCATAAGTGTGTTGCCAAATGTCCACCGAGTCCCCCGTCCCCCATTTCAAAAACTGTGTGCATGCCAGTGCCTTTTTGTATTTTTGTATTTGATTATGTTATTACAGTAATTATATTCCAGGGGCTTATTATTAAAGGTGAAGGGTTGTGCAGTGAAGATCAGTTGCAATAACTACATATTCTGTTTGACCTTTTTTTTCTGTTCCTTAACAAAGTGAGCATTTTGCATCATTATGTGACTCAATACTTTTGATAAAACATCTTAATGAGTTGGTTTTTTTATATATCGTTGGGATAATTTCATATTTTATGCACTTGTTAAATGTGTACTGTCTTTTTAAGAAAGTCAAGAATTATATATTCTTATGGCCTTTGACAGCAAGGAATTCCGATAAGGATCCTTGTGCTCTTTGTTACACTGTGGTGTGATCAGTCTCACCCTCTTCTTTGCTTCACCACAACCTGTTTGTTTACTCTGTTGGCATTGCCTGCCTTGATGCTAGCACCCCAACACACCACCACATAGAAGAGGGCACTGCTGACCACAGGTTGGTAGAAAGGGTGCAGTAGTGAGTTGCACGCACCAAAGTTGCCTCAGGAGTAGTTGAAGTTCAGGTCTTTTATTGTCAGGTACACAGAACAACACAAGGTCAGACTGGGCACTGAAATTCTTAAGACAAGACAAGGCATGCACCTGACATATGTAGCGGGGTTTCCTCTTGTTAAAATAGAAATACTTATTTTATCATAAAGTTTCGGGACACCACCGTAATATTGGTTTAGGACATTAGGGAAAACGGAGAGCAAATGGTTGCTGGAGATATGTTGTCTCAAACAGGCCCTTTGAAGCTTGCAAGCTAGCAGGAGGGCTGAGATTGAGGAGGCCCCCCCCCAATTCTATGGTTCCTTTGCATCGGCGTTTGGTGGGTAATCAGCATACTGAGGGTGTCTCAAAGGCTGATTAGGTTTGTCTGATGTCTGAGTCCATACCAAACTTCTTCAGTCTCCTCAGGAAGAAGAGGCATTTATGGGCCACTTTGACCACCTTGTGCTTGTGAACAGACCAGGTGAGGTCGTTGCAGATGTTCATCCCGAGGAACTTGAAGCAGCTGACCTCCACTTTGGATCCATTGATGAGTAGGGGGTGCATGCTCCTCCGCCTGCCGCCTCCTATAGTCCACAATCATCTCCTTGGTCTTGCTGACGTTGAGAGAGAGGTTATTGTCATGACACCATGATGAGTACAGAGTGAATAGAAAGGGGGACATGACTCCCTTGGGCAGGGCCTTTATGGGGCCTTGAGCAAAATTGATTTGGGGGCCCCTCGGCGTCGCTTATTGTTGCCGATTAAAACAAAAGAATATATACATTTTTACATAATATATTAAACTGTAATTTAATTTGCTCTTGCTGGCCCTCTGCTTGCCAAAGGGGCCCTAAGCAGCCGCTTAGTTCGCTTATGCTTTGGGCCGGCCCTGCCCTTGGGGAGCCCCTGTGCTGCTCAGCACTCGAGTAAGACACACAGCTCTGCCGCAGCACAGATCGCACAGGCCACAGGAAGTGGTTCGGGTTTTCACTTATCTGATCTCCAAACCAAGCATCTGGGTCGGTTCTAAAATCGGATTTACAGAAGGGTAGCCTATAGCTCAGTGGTTAAAGTAACTTGATTGCAGATCAGTTCACTATTTAACTTGGGGTTAAAGTAGGGTGACCAGATTTGAGTTTGTGAAAAATAGGACACTTCGTTGCAGTGGGGAGGGGGGGGGGGATTTTTCAGTACAATTTTGAAAAAGTTATTACATTTAGCAAGGATTTCATGCTATTTCAGAAATTAGAGACTTTCTATTATTTTGTTTTAAACTTAATTGAAAAAGTAAAGGGTTTGGATGTAGGCCAGACATTATTAGAATAATGTAGTGACAGTTTGAGGTTTTATATCCATATAAATATAATGAAACACATACATTTTCTAAATTGTACAGTTAGTTTTCACCCGGTCCCTAACGCGACGCTGCAAAGTAGGGTCTTCCGACTGAGACAGATGTCGAATGTCAAAATGAAACAAGAAGAGCACCAATGATGGTTCGATTCATATTTCATATGAAATATGGTTCATATTTCAGACTGTTGTTACATCTAAACGGCCCCTCATACGCCAAAACATTGATGCAGACAGTGATGTTCATCAGTCACTTGGTTATCGTCATTTGTCTTAAGCTCCGAAACGAGACATGGGTAACTTGCAGACCTGAGCCCCACCCCAGCCCCGCCCTCCCCGACTCTGATCAGATAAGTTCCAGCGGCTATGCTTGGCACAGCACTTGCGCTGCAGGCAGCTGATGAAGTTAAACGGAACTAAAGTAGCCTTCAGACAATAACGCAGACTGAGAAAGACCTACTTTTCGGAAACGTCGTGTCACTAAAATACTATATTGTTCTAAACAGTTTACAAGTGTCAACGACGTTCATCTCAGTAAGGTCGGTAACATTAGCCTACTTGCATACACTCTTTATCCATACTTTTGGCTATACTTTGTTGCTTCCTTCCGTGAACTGTATTTGCCACTTCTTCCAAACAATGTAAACCATTCGGCTACTGTACTACAGTATAAAAAACACGACAGAGGGTGAAAAGTGTGCCAACCAACCAATGATCTTCCCACTTTTTATTTGTAGACCATTATTTATACATTTTCCTGAAGAGCATCCAGAGCTAGTCGAACGCGTCCTCTGAATACTTCTCTATTTTCACAGATCTGCGTTCTCACTACACCCTATTGTCTCGTGCGTTTTAATCCAATTAATCCAATTCCGGGACCCCACAGCGATTATGGGCGCCTCAGCGCGCCAAACGTTTGGCATGCAGGCTCACGAGCGTGGCTGAAGTTAGCCCGTGATAGACGATTAGGGGCGGTTTTAGGCACGGGCAGACCGGGGATTTTTTCATGTCACGTGGGGGGGGGGGCACGAGCATTTAAAATAAATAAATCTCTGCGCCTCGATGATAGAGGTATGGGCTCGCACACATCACCCGCGATATTCAAATCTGGTAAAAATGTCCCCCTCAATATATTGATATAAAAATATAGATAAATTATAAATGTGCTACGCTACAACAGGCAACCAGGCACGCTGTCCGAAATTATCATAAAAATGTAATCATATTCATAACTAAATGTAAAAGGTTTTCAGAGGGGTTGCCCTCAGACTCCCCAGTTGATTCCCCCCCCCCCCCCCCCCCCCCCCCCCCATGTTGACTCCATGGCTACGGCCTTGGTGGCTAGTGAATCACGTTTGTGGATCGTGATTTACATTTGGGGAACGTGTTTACATGTGATGATTGGTACTTATTTGTATTGATCATGACATTAAGGTATTGATCGTGTATTCACAACTATACTTGTGAATGTGTACATGTATAGCCTACTTTCGGTGTGATTTTGAGCCCATGATCTCGAGATGGTTAATCTAATCACCAGGAAATACATATGAAAACAGGGATCAACATTGTTATGTCTGTTATCACCACTCAGATTTTATTGAAGACATGGATTTGTTTGCTGAGACAACCAAAAGGTTTGTTAATTGTGCGAAAGGGGATTTTATTCCCAACACTGTATTCCACGACTCCAAAAAACTGTTGGATCCCACAAGATTGGTTGTCAAGATCAAGCCTTGGTTTTCGTTGAATTCCTACTACCGTGTGTCGGAATTTAAACTGGAACACCTTCTAGGAGATCTACCACGTCAAGCAGGTAGGCTTTAATAGTCAGTCAAAAAACATGAATAGTAAACCCTATGCTCGTCCAAATAATTAAGCCTTTTTTCAATTGAACTTTTTTAATTGTAACTGTATTACACCTTAATGCACACCATACACCTGTATGTTAATGCTGAACATAGATGTATTCTAAAATTGAACCTAACCCAATGGCTTCTGTTTTTCCATCTCTCTCTGTTTCTATTTTCTTTCAGAGATTGAAAGAAGAACCTTTCTGAATAGCTTTTCCCTTGATAGTGAGAAGACAAAGAAAGGGAATATGGATGGAAGCATATGGAAGTATTTTGGCAAAGTTTTTGGGCATGGCAACATGAAACTCCATTTTGAATTAGGTCCAACAGACCAAATGGAACTGATTAATTTAATGGCTTTGAAGTCTGACATTAAAGGGTATGTGACATGGTTCATGTCAAACCTTCTTTTTTTATGTCCAGTAAAAAAAGAAAAAAAAAAGCAAGTCTTTTCTTCTGAATCTTTTGATACTTGATATAGACTTCTCTCTCTTTCTTTCTGAAGCTCTAACTGTCAGTGTGTCTATTTTTGTTATTTATTTCTCTTGACGCCTATTCCTACGTACCCTTGACAATTATGGGCTATATCCATTTATCTTGTTAGGAAGGAAATTAATCCTGAAAATATTAAGGGGCTGAAGAAGAATGAGAAGTTGGTTCTTGTGACGTCGAGGGTAGTGACACAAGGCACCTTCTCCATCAAAGGCTCTGACAAGGTGGACGCCTCCTTTACTGGAAGAGTAGATATTCATCCGGGGAATCTGGGAGGAGGTGGAGTGAGTATGACAGTTTCCAACTGTTTCATATGTACAGCATATAACTCATTTTTAGTTATTTGACTTTAGTAAGTAAGATTAATCTTGGAGCCTTATTTTGTGTGTTATGTCAGGATCTTTTAAGGAAAGAGGATACATCCATGCAGCTTCCTGAAAATACTGTCATTGCCTACAAAGTCCAAGAGCTTATAGGTGCGTGCATTGGAGTTTCATGTATGCATTTTATTTCCTCACTGACATGTCTGCAACTGCTTACATTTGTATTTTTTCTCTCTGTTGGTTCAGAGCTCAACGTCAACGATGATGACAAGTTAGGGGCGGATGGTGGAACCTTATCTGCGGAATTAATATCCGATGAGTCCATTAATTGCCTAGACAAAGTACTGGAAGGTATGTTGAGCTTTACAGGATGGTGCATGTTACTTGGATCTCCTT
The DNA here is from genome assembly GCF_021917145.1 of Hypomesus transpacificus. Classification (NCBI taxonomy): domain Eukaryota; kingdom Metazoa; phylum Chordata; class Actinopteri; order Osmeriformes; family Osmeridae; genus Hypomesus; species Hypomesus transpacificus. The sequence continues at coordinate 7,918,469 of NC_061063.1, forward strand.
CAATGTCTCTTTCTCTCTGGCATGTGTGCTTGTCATTGCGTACAATAACTAATCTGCACCTCCTTGTTGTTTCCCGTCTGAGTTTTCATACGTGTGTATTGTAATGAACTCTTCTCTCTATTTATATTTCAGAATTAGAAGAATATGTGAAGCTTCTCCAGCCATTGGCTAGTCCTCCAAAGCAGACCACATCATCTCTGTTCGGGGAGCTTCGTGAAGTTCTAAAAGACAGACCAACCTTTCAAAGGTTCCTAGAAGACAGGGTCAGAGACAATGTTGCTTAGACAAAATATCATCATTCACTGAAGGCATGCCAGTTGTTTGTTATTCAATGTCCCCATTGTAACTTTTCCCTTATCTCTATCTCTCTCCCTCCCCCTCCCTCCGACCCCCTCCCTCCCTGCTACCCCCTCCCTCTACCTTCACTGGTCTGCGTACCCCCGCCTTCAGGGTGAGGATTGGAGTAATTCCGTTTGCACCCTTTTGGACAAACTTCCTACGAAACCCCTAGAAGGTTCTCGTGTTGTCACAGAGTCACTGATCAGAGTCTTAGATGGTGAGATACTATATCACATCAGACAATCTCAACTTTTATCAATTCTCCTTTATAATTTCATACCACTACACATTTCCTTATTTTCTAAATGTACATGAATTTACCAAAATATGTCTGCAATTTTCATTGTGTGTGTTTGTGTCCATACGCACGCATGTGTGTGTCTTTCCAGCATTGCCAAATGGGGCGTTAAATATGTTGGCCAACTGCAGTTCCAGTGAACTTCAAGCTCTCAACAAACTGGTTAGTCCATCTAAACTTCCTATTAACTGTACAGTAGAATTTCGCTGGTAGACAAGGTCATATATGTCCACTGTTTTTGTACATCAATCTGGAATGTTGAATGACAAATGTATTTTGTAATAAGCATACATATTAGAATTATGATTTGAACAGTATAATATTGTACATCTAGTTAAGTTTCCTTTGTATTCTCAACATTTCCCTTGCTCTGTACTTTGGCCAATTAGCCTATAACAACCATGTGTTTGTTTTGTACATGTCTTCTGCTTTCCCTCTGCCGTCTGTCCCAGGTGTTGGAGCTGAAGACCAATCACAGCAACTTCCTGCCTTCTGAGACACTGCCCCCCAAGCTGCAAGAAGGCGGGGAATATAACTGGGCCACACAACTGCTCTGCTCAACCAGTAAAAATCTACATGAAGATGGTAACCTGTTTCGTGAGACAGGAATCCAACCAGGCGGGCTGCTATTGATCCTGTGCATTGCAGTGCAAGGGCTCACCTTCTTGGGTAGTTAGGTATAATAAGTGTGGAGGTCAAGGTTGCATGGAACAGGCCAAAATGGCTTAACACAGACCATAAGTGTGTTGCCAATTTTCCCTTCATTCAAAAGCAGTATGCATGCCTTTTTATATTTTTCTTAAAATGTGAAAACATACGAATATTTTGATATACAATATAATTTTGATAATTACATTATTACAGTAATTACATTCCAGAGATTAGATTATTTTTAAAGGTGACGAGGTTGTGGATTGAAGATCAGTTGCAATAACTACTTATTCTGTTTTACTTTTTTCCCCTGTTCCTTAACAAATTAATAAGGAATTTCTCAGGAATTTCATGTTTCTAATTTTAATTTTCAGGAAATATATGTTAAAATGGTTCAAATGTATTTGTAGAAGGTGTCTTAGAACACACAAACAGTGTTGTTCATACAAAATAAAATAATTCACTAATGACATGTAATTTGTCTGTGTGGTATGTAAATGAACCCATTCAACCTCTCCCTAAATCTTGCTCTCTCTCTACTCCTTTTTCCCCTTTTTTTTCCTCACTCAGACGGAATTATAGACAGAGAAGAAACAAGCTTTTGAAAGATTTACATTTATTTATTGTGACAATGGTTTGCTAATAGCAATGTGCTCCTACAACACAAGTCTTTTGGACATTGGTTTAAAAACTCATCAATACAAACTGGATAGCTGAAGGGGGTGGTTGTCTTCTAGAGTTTAAAGCATGTGCTCAAAGTACATCTACAGTGACAGATCTTAGTAAGGTCTCAGTTCGGAAGAACAACAGGAACAAATATAGTGTAAAGGGTGTTGGTGCATATTGAGACACTAAACAAGAGGATTATGGGAAATGTAGTTTTGTGGCACATTTCCAGATATGAAAAACTTAAATCTTGGTCTAGTGGAGAACAGAGGAGATGGGAAAATATGTTCTGATGGCCATGCTTTAGAAAGACATCGAATGTGTGGTGACAGGTTTATTGTCGGGGGTTTTTAAACACACTAAAAGTAAAGGATCATTGATGACAAAATGCAGCTAAAAGAAAATCACATAAACAAAATACATTAAATCCTACAGTATTAAAACAAAACTAGACATGTCTTGAAAAGCTTTGATTAAACATGGACACAGTGTATGATCTTGATATTAAATAGAACAGTGTAAAGCTCTTGACTTGAGGAAGAATATATGAGGGTATTTTAACAACAAATCCAGCTCAAGACCAGAATGAGGAAAGGTAAGGGTTCTTCTCTAGAAAAATGGAGGAGAAAAAGGGTCTTTCTTTGGAGTATGAGTGGCAGCAGGATAGCTAAGGAACTGCTCAGAGTTCTGGAACTTTACACAGTGTCTTATCTTCTCTGTGATGATATTATTCTGTCCCCAAAACCAGTATGCACAGGCTCTTAGGGAATGGGAACAACCACTGTATAAAATCAAGTATTATAACATGTAAATAAATTAAAAAATATGGCCAAAATATTTGGCCTGATGTTTCTTTTTATGTGAATTCCACATTGGTACAAATAGAAATACTATTATTCCATAAAAAGTTACAAATACTAAAATAAATAAGCACTCTTTCCCTTTGAGGTGTAAAAAGTTGCATTGTGTGCCTAGTAAAGCGTGGGAAAAGGACACAGAAGTTGTTTTTGCAGTAACAGCACAATTGTATATTTTTTTTGCAGAAGTAACTTCTCTGATCCCTCTGCCACGGTGTTTGGAAACACACACAATCACGAACAGTCACTGCAACCCACCAGGTCAGTAGACCCAGTCACTGCAACCCGCCAGGTCAGTAGACCCAGTCACTGCAACCCACCAGGTCAATAGACCCAGTTGACTGGAACCCACTGCGGTTCAGAGCAGAGTTTGTCCACGGCGGCCTGTAGTATCTCAAAGGCATGGTCCAAGTTGTCGTTGACGATAGTGAGGTCAAAGTAGTGGCTGTACGCCCTCTGAATCCGTGCGCTCTCATCCACCGTCTTTCTCAGGTCCACGTCCTGACACACACAACAGGGAAGGGGGGGGGTGTGTGTGTGGGTGGGTGTGTCTGACTCACGGTACAACGAGATACTGCCAATCGAAGTGTGTCAGCATGACATATTGCAACGAATAAGGACATTCCCTATTCTTATGCTGTGTCAGTTGTTAGTTAGGTTCATTTTTGTCATTGTTAGTACATGGAGAGGGGGAGAGACGTGCTTACTGTGAGCTGTTTGGAGGTGATGCCGGCGTCCACCACAGCTTTGTGCATGGACTTGAGAGTCTCAAACTCTGGCGCAGCGATAAATACAACGTATGGCATGAACTCTGCTGTTTTCAGGACTTTCAGGGCCTGCACACAAGAATGACGAACACACCCACACACACACAGAGAGATGGACAGACAGACAGACAGGGAAGGAGAACAGTGAGCTGGACAATTTAGCAGGATACACAGTAGACACTCAAACCTAGATGCTTCATACTGAAATTATTTTTAAACTGTCCCAATGTAAATTTTAGATTAGTAGGGTTTGATTTCACTGAAGAATTGAAGCACTTTAAAGCTGTATTAATTACCCAAGTGATTATTTTCTAGTATGTTTTCAACTTTGTTATGAGAAGTAGTTTGTCTTCAACAAATACGGATATATCTATCCTATCCGTACGTTTAATTCAATTTAAAATGATGAGTCACTTCATTGTCCAACCTGTGGGTTGACATCCAGGATGCAGGTGCGTCCTGTGTCCACCACCTCATGGATGGAATCTATCTTCGTGCCGTAGAGGTTCCCGTCGTACTCGCCATGCTCCAGGAAACGGCCCGCCCTCACGTCTGCTTCCATCTCCGATCGACCCACGAAGCTGTACGAGTTGCCGTCCAGCTCGTCGTCACGGGGACGCCGTGAGGTGACTGCGGCGAGATATGGGATGAAGTAGAGATTGTGAGCCCTCTTTTAGGATGTACTAAATAAATCATAACAAAATGTATTATCATTACAATACCTAGGGAAGGGGAGGAAAGAGGTAGAGAGAGATGAGGGAAAGAGGTTGTGTGTGTGTATTTGAGAGAGAGAGAGAGAGAGAGAGAAATCGAGAGAGAGATCGAGAGAGAGAGATAGAGAGAGCAAAATAGATTATTGTGAAAGAGAGAAAGCATGATGAAGCTACACAGGAAGGGTACTGTGCTCTCACAGGGTAAAGTGGCGCCGAAACGGGTGGGGTTGAGTACCACCAATCGGTTCTTCAGGCTGCGGCGGCCCACCCCCTGAGCACCAATCAGAACGAGCGTCTTCCTCTGGAAGGGTGGCATCTTTGCCACCTCCTCGTAGATCTGCAGCTCGTGCCTGTCAAACTCTGCTCTCAACCAATCAAAGACATTTGGCATTTGTCAATCAGAGAGCTTAGCTGCCAATCACAAAAGATGGGCAAATAACTTTAATTAGATGTAAAAGTTCACCTGCGTTCTTGGCTGTTAAGTACATCATTTTCTTCTTCTTCTTTGCAGCAATTGTCCCGCAAAGGATCCCTATAACACACAACAAAGGAAATTAATGTACATAATACATTATAATAGTGTATAATAGTAGCCCTCTGGAGCAATTACAACAGATGGCCACAAGGGGGAATACCTAACCCACTGTAGGGGGTCTGTCCATGACTTGTCCACCTTATCCCTATCAACAGGACGTGCTCAATCTCTCACTCTTCCTGCGTGCAACACAAAGAAAAGACGCCCTATGAAATTGATCGGACGTTTGAGGACGTACCTGAGCCGTCAAAGTCTCGAGGGACGAAGGCTTTCCTCTTCTCCTCCAGGAACTGACTGGGAATCAGTCCTGTTGCCCCCTCAACCAGATGACACGCCTGAAGGAGCACACAACACAGTCCTGAACACAGCAAACCACCGTCCAACCATCACACAGTCACAAACTGCTAACCTTTCAGCACACTGCCACCTTTAACACCTTTAACAAGGCAACATAAGCACACACACACAAACACACGCATCCTTCCATGACCTTTGACCTCTTCTGTAACCTTCTAGAAAGAAACAAGTAGTAGTAGTAGTAATAGTCATCTTTATTGTCATTCACTTTCATTTTACAGTAAAAAAAGAATGACATTTTGTTTCAATAGGCTCAGAATAGTGTAGCGATGTGCTTACATAAATAAATTGGTTATATACACTATGTATAAAACCTATGTCTAAAATATATATATAAAGAGAGGGAGTAGAGGAGATGTGTCCAGTGGACACACTGCAGGGCTGCTCACCTGCCACCAGTTGGGGTCCTCTCTGTTGACGATCTGAAGAACATCCCCACGCTTGAAGGCAAGCCCCGCCTCCCGGCAAGGGATCAGGCTGTCATTGGCCGGGTTGTAGTCAAAGTGAGGCTGCACGTACACCTGAGAACAGAGATGCACTCGCTTCACAAATACTGCTTACTCAGCCAAAGATGTATGGACAAGACAACAAAGTCTGACTTGAGGGTTGGAGATAAAGTAGATGTTTGGGGTTTAAATACCATAACATATACATTGACTGTTTAGACAGTACACACATGCTGAAGTGCATATTTTAAAAGGTAAAGGTCAAAGACGCATACAAATGCTTTTTTCATCACATGCCAAGTGGGTGACTGGTCTGGGTTTGTGTAAGCTTACATAAGCAGGCAGTCAGAGATAAACAACAAAACAAGCTTCTGAAACTCAACACACAATCAACAAAAGACCAGCCAGTTAATTCTATTTCCATCCAGCAAGAAAAAAGGTACACATCAAACTGATTGCGCATTCTTAAATTCTTGATTCTATACTGTTTTTGGCATCAATGTATAATCCTTTACAAATGTCTGAAGAAAAACACAGTCAATGTGCTCATAGTGATTACAGTAAGTCTGTGTGTGTGTGTGTGTGCGTGGGGCTGTCCCAGATACCTTGTGGAGTGTTATTAATAGGGCTCTAGAGTTCGAATTCCAATGCTCGGCATTCTGGGATAGCCCAAGGACATTTCACCAGTATCTCACCAACACCAAACAAGCAGATGTTTTTAGAACCTCATCTTTTCTGTGCATGTGCGTGTACCTGCGGTGGGGCCGGGGCATCTCTGTAGCTGGGCAAGATCTTAAGGGTGATTCCTCCACTGCAGTCCTTCAGCATCTCCTGCAGCTCAGTGGGGTTGTTCCCCACGTCCCGCCCATTCACTTCCTTGATGATGTCACCGACGTGCAGCAGCCCCTGTCTGTCAATCATGGCGCCATGCAGGATCCTGGCGATGACCAGGTCGTCCTTCTCCACGCGGAACGTCACACCCTGTGAGAGAAGGACGCCTCGCCGCGATAAGACACAGATCGATAGAACCATGACGAGTTTCAATGAGATACGCATCACTGAGCTGCATATTCCATGTGTACCGTCTGTTTTTGCAAAGTAAATCACCTGCAAAAGTGTTGTATTTCACTTCACAACAGGAGGCCTATACTATCGGAAGAGTTAAACTGGTAGTTCACACATATGCACACAGGCACACAAACCCACCAGCGGTTCGCCGGCCTTCTTGCGGATGCCGATCATGCGCACAGCGTCAGCCTGCATCAGGGCACTGTTCACCAACGCGTCATTCGTCATATCGGTTGGGGGAGGGGCCTCGTAACCCTTTGACGCCACCATATCATGGGCCTCCAGAAGCGACTGATAGAGAGATCAGGACAGAGAGGGACAAGCAGGGGGGTGGGGGGACGACGAAGACAAAGATAGAAGGTTAAAGATAGTGCCGTTTGCAATGCACTCCAGCCATCGCCACATGTCGCAACTGGTCCTTTCTTCCTCTCTCTTTAGTAGGTCAAAGGATCTTTAGCCTTCAGCTGAGAGCTGAGAGAAAAGCCCTCTCTCCTTTCATGAGGAGACATGGGTGGCATACATATGTGAGTGAGTGAGAGAAAGAAAGATGGTACCTGGAAGTGGGGTTCCTGAAGGATTCTAGAGAGTTCTGCAGCGCTGTCGTCACGGACGCTGAGGCTGCTGATGTCTCCCAGGATCTCAGTGACCAGCTCCACGTTGTTGTCCTGGACCGCCTCTAACTTCACATCCTCCAATCGCTCGTGAGCCTGGAAAGAGTCGGCGGGGTCACAGGGTTCAAGGTTAAAAAGAAGTCGGTTTCACACCCAGAAAGAGGAGATGTTGATTCTAAAGTGTAGCTACGTGATATTGTAATGTTTATCTTTTATCATATTGCCATTTAGTAGAGTAAAGTTGTGTTATCTTGGAGTGTGAGGCACTGGGGAATTCTATGAGGCATGTGTGTTGAGTTGCTTTCAAAGATGCTAGCACTAATGTCTCAATGCAGCGCTAGCGTTCAGCTTTAAGCAGAACTACAACTATGCTTTTATTGCTCTTAGTCTTTCTATTCAGTGCAGGGGGCAAAACCACTCTTCTCGACTGCAAAATGGCAGCTAGCAAGACATGGTTGAGTGTGACAGAGTCATCTTGGGCTCTGTCACCACCGAGGGTCCGTCACCTCCAGGGTCAGCAGTCACCCCTGCCGCCGCCCTGCCCTCTCTGGGCTGTGACTGTCACTTCCAGGCCCATGGCTGGATGGTCAGCTCCACTGGGCTCCTGACTAACTCATGGTGACATCGTCCCCATGTCTAGCCGAGACCCAAACCCCTGGGCTGACGAGGACACGCTGACCTCACTAGTGGCTGCAGATCTTCTCTGTGTGTGTGTGTGTGTGTGCAATATATGTGACCCTCCACATTGATGGGTCCCATTCCCGTCATGCGTGTGTGCGTGTTACCTTGAGCGGAGTCGACCTTAGCAAGCGCCCTACAGCCGTGGCTCGGCGTTGTCTGTGTGTTAGTCTCTGTGTGTGTTCTCCTCTATGTGTGTGTGCTACCTTGGCGAGTGAGCGTACAATAGGACTCTCCATGATGCCTCGCAGGAAGATGAGGTCGATGTCCTTGGCCCCCGTCGAGTTGGGCAACTCGCCCAGGTTATCCAACACCTGCTGCATCGCTACGGAGACGCAGGGAGAGGGACAGAGAGGGAGAGCTAAGTGTTAAGTACGATACAAATGTACGCGGGCTCAGCCAGGAAACTATAAGGAGGTGATAGCTATGCTTTGCTGTACTTTAGACACCCACACATGCACACAGTCAAATAGCTAGGGGTTACAGAGGGATGGTGCGTTTGAAGGAGTTAGTCTCACAGACACAGACCCATTTGTGTCATCTTCAGACACAGCCTACTGTAATTCAATGGTATGCCAGGCAGTGAGAGATTTGAGTTCTGAGACCGGCAGCCATGATTGTAGTTCTGTCCGTGTTTCCAGATGTAGTGCTTTGGACCGGTATCTAATCCAATTCGAAGCAAAAGGTTATCAAGAGGAGAAGGAGTTCCGTTTATGAACGGTTGTGTCGGATGATCTTTGTTTCACTCCCGTCCCCTGCTGCAGACTCCTGTGAGTGTCTCTGTCCTGGCGTGTGGACTGTCCTCGGTGCGTGTGTGTTAGTGTGTGTGTGACAGCGTGAGAGAAAGACGGTGGACTGGAGGTATACACACACTATTACCTTAAAGCCAGGGTCTCAAAGCCCCTGTAAACCCCTGTAATACACTTACAGATCTGCATGGGAAGAAACTATCCATGTGTGTGAGTGTGTGTGTGTGTGTGTGTATGGGCATGTGTAATGTATGTGTGCGTTCGCCATCATTTGGTTCTTCCTTCTTCCGTAGGATTTATTTGCCTTCTCTTCTTTGTCACTTTCACCTGTCTTAAAGCTAACTCTCTCTGTCTCTCTCTCTCTCACACACACACACACACACACAAACATACAGTACTGCTGAGCTGGGAGTTCAGAAGCTTATATAGTCACGTAACTGGCAGCTAGAAGTGTAGCAGGGGAAGGTGACTTTTCAAAAGCTGAGCGGGACACACAAGCAAACACAGACACACACCCACTTACACAAAGATACACACACACAAACAAAATTGGTTTGTGAACATACATTTCAGGCCTCTGCAAGTCAATACATTTAGGAAGAACTATAAACATCTTTGGAGTCTAACTCAGAGCATATATACTTAAACAAAAACACACACTCACAATCCACCACCAACAAACACACTGTTTGAAACCATTTGTAATTACAGCATATACAACCACACATCTATACATGAACACAAAAACAACCATTACACCACCCCTTTGATTACAGTTCAGTCACTCATCCACTGGGTAAGGTCATCTCTCTTATAAACTCTGCTATACAGAAGCCACACACACACATGAAAGTGCATGTGACTGAAATGATGACCCACTGCGACACACACACTAAACACCCTCGCATGCACATAGACATGCCAAAGGAAAAGATATTGAGGCCCCCAAACGATCTAGTGCTCCGAAATTCCACTGAGGACAAGTGTGACTTCACACAGAGATGTGGGTTTCTGGTTCTTGTGTGTTTCTATGGTATGTGTGTATGTGTGTGTGCGTGTAAGAGAGACAGAGAGAGTGACACAGAGACACACAGATAAAGAGTGTGGGTTTGCGTGTGCATGAGAAAGTGTGTGTGTGTGTGCTTTGTTCAGACTTCACGAAACCTTTTGTCTACGCCAGATAAGTACCCATTTAGCTGTTCCCTCAAAGCTGTTTTATTGATCATAAAAACACAACAACGTAAGCCTGAGGTATCCCTAGCATAGCTACTGTAACAGGCGAGTTTGGATAAGGAGACTTGCCACTCAGGTCCGGCATCCTGTCCACCAGGGATTTCCATTTAAACTCTGTTGTAGAGCAGAACCAGACTGACCTAGGTGCAAAAAGCCCTATAGATCAGCTCTGAGTTGACCGTTGCACTCTGTGTCGAGTTGTTGTGTCATTCTGCCCTCTACTTAAAGATCGGAGAAGGGGTTTGTACACCTCATCAGCCAGAGTTTACAAGCCGCTGCCACGTTTGTGTGTTGACAATTTGTTATCAACCATAGAATTGTCAAAATATGCCATTGTGTGGTGAGAAAGAGGGGTTTGAATTTAAGCCTTATTAAAACTAGATCCATACTAATCCTAGCTTGACATGCACATACACTCACATTGACTGTTCAAGCGAACACTCACATTCATTGCAACCACACACACACACACACACACATGAAAGCACTCTGCAGCAAATGAAAAAGGAGCCTTCTCAATAAGCAAATCATCTGAAAGGGGAAAGACATTTTGTTCTATTTCATTCACTCCTTGAATTCAATTCGGAAGCAGAATAATTATATTTTCTATCTCTTCCACACTCGCCCTCTCTCCCTCCTATAAAACCATGCATCATGTGGATTTTCTCCTGTACTGGGAAACTATCCCCCCCCCCTTTCCAAGACTTAGAAAGGATCACAGGAGTAATCTAATAATCAGCAGAATCTTGCAGCCTGTTACCCCCTCCAATACCTCACAGTCTACCACCCAGGGATGCCGTGAACTATTCTGGCAACCCAAAACTACCCCAAAACATTCGTGGAGTAGCACGTCTCCAAATCACGACTGTGACAGTTGCCTGTTCCCTTGAAATGATCTGGCAACCCATGTTCTATCCACACAATGAACTAAGACCCAGCCTGAAGGTGGAGAAACAGCTGGAGAAAGTGCTGCGTCTTCACTTCTCATTGAAAAATATCTGGCAACCTGGTCTCTCACCTCCTGGTGCGTCGGCCCCCAGCGCGGGCTCCTCGACCCCCTCCTCTCCGGCTGCTGCCGCTGCCTCTGCTGGCCCGTCCGGAGGGGGCTCCACCTCCACCCCATTGGAACAGGCTTCCTCCATGGCTAGGACCATCTCCGAGCACAACGCCGGCCTGCACAATGCTGCTGGACCACAGGTATGCTAGGCTAACCGCAAGTCAACCGCCGACGAGTTTGCCTGCCACTGACTGCTCTGCTACGGAACCGAACAGCGCGAGCAATAGCCTCTAAAGTTAAAGATAAAATAAAGAAAGAGAGAAGAGTGAGAGGTGTTGAGAGAGAGGGAAGTAGGGGTCAGAGGACAGCAGGAAGACAGACACGAAGATACTGGACTTTTAAGACAACTAACAGGAAGGAAAGGAGGGATGGGAAACAAAGGAATGGGTCAAACGATTGAGGGAGCAGTGAAAAGAAGAAGACACAATGGAAAGGAAATGGACAGATAGAGAGATGGAGACCAATAACTGACGTACACAGATGTGGACACATTCAGTCACTCTCAATCCCCTCCCTATTGCCTTTAATACCGCCCCTTGGCCCCCTCCCACTCTCCCCCCTGAACACAACAGACACACACATTTAATCCCACAATTCTCTCCTGCCGTTGCAGGTTTGTGTGAGTACCCCTTCTATTGCTACCCTTACACCCCTCCCCACCCCATACACACAGACACACACTCAACCATCCTTTCCCCCCTCCAAAAGCAAGCCATGCCTTCCTCACACACACCACACACACCACATACACCACACACACACACAGACACACATCTGACACTGTTATTACATAAGTCATGTAGTCTTACGTAAGTGCAAAGGGATAGGCCTGACCTTAAATTCCAACTGGGCCCTTCTTCCCCTACCTTGCAAACAAGACCCCTGCCCCCCTTCCATTGGCCTCTTCCTTTTCTTGAGGAGAAACAGCAGGGAGGGGGGGGGGGGGGTCGTCATTCCTTCTCTGGGGCTGGACAGAGCCCTCTGGGTAATGAAAGCTCTCGCCAGTCAACACATCTGGGTATCAACAGTGCAGCGTGCCAGCCTCAGCCTTTTCCTAAATTGTTGTTGAACCACCCTCTGCCACATGCTAAGACCCACAGCAAGTGTCAGCATGACTCACCACTTCAATACTCTATATCTGTAAGTGCTCTATGAAAGCTGCCACAGTTGAACTGACCCCAGGACACCATGCCTCTCTCTGTCATCCTCTTCCCCTGGACTCTCTCTCTCTCTCTCTGTCTGTCTATCTGTCTCTCTTTTTTGTCTCTCTCTCTCTCTCTCTCTCTCTCTCTCTCTCACTCTCTCTCTCTCTATCTCTTACCATCTCTCTCTCTCTTTCTATCTCTCTCTCTCTCTGTCTCTCTCTGTCTCTCTCTCTGCACATCAAGTCCCTCCCACTATGTCACAGCTGCACTGTAAGAGGATAGATAGATGATCTGCCACGCTCCATCATCTATACCCCTCCCCCACTCAGCCCCCCTGCAGCACATAGAGAAGGATTATCATCCGGTCGCTAAAAACCCAGGATTACGGAATCTACTCTGGATCTACTCTTCTCACTGCTTCCCATATTTTCTCTTTTTTTTGCTCTGTCTCTCTCTCTTTTTCTCCCTCTCTCGCTCTCTCTCTCTCTCTCTCTCTCTCTCTCTCTCTCTCTTTTTCTCCTTCTCTCTGTCTCTCTATTTTTCTCCCTCTCTCTGTCTCTCTCTCTTTTTCTCTCCCTCTCTCTGTCTCGATCTCTTTTTCTCCCTCTCTCTGTCTCGATCTCTTTTTCTTCCTCTCCAAGTCTGTCTCTTTCTTTCTTCCCACCACAGTTCCAACAACAAAATAATTCAACTAAAGGACAGACCCTAAACGTAGTGGATTATTCATAAGCAAATCTAATGATATTGGAGTAGGATAGACAAGGTATCTTACTGTAGATTACTATGACCCATAAGCAAAACAGTACAATTGCTTTACGTCAGAGTGGTATCTAGATTTGATGTTGTTCTGTTAAGAAGTCAATACTTTAGCTCTAGTTTCAAAACATAGCCTGCCATGTTAGAGTTGAGTAAAGCTTTGCACAGACATAATCTTATCTTCTAACCTGTGATCATGGTTGTGTGTGAGTCAGGGTTGAGCTGTGAAGATAATAATCACTGTCAAATCAACCCAAACGACTCAAGTCAACATAGTAGTCATTTTTGGAGCACGCTGCCTTACTAGGCAACGACCAAGGAGTGCTTAGAATACCCGTCTCATCTCATTCTCTTCAGACACACACAAACGCTCACGTTGAGTGCACTCTCTCCCAGAGGACGAGTGGCAAGCGCACAATTCTCCCCTCCAGCATTCTAAAGATGTAGACACACAAAAACAAAGTGTGTAGTGAATAGAAAGCAGGTGCGCTCGTTTTGTTTACCTTTGACAGACGGTGTGCCCCAATGCTCCCTGTTGTTTCTTACAGCCAGCTCATTCGTCAACGCAACAGAAGTCTGAGGAGAAAGATGGAGACGACATCCAGCTTATATCAGGGAACACACACACACAAACCGCACAAGACATTCTTTGACATTTCTTCACTTTGACACGTGCCACAAACTTTCTCCTTCACAGTTTTGTCTCGTTCCTGTCCCCAGCCTGCTGTGGACCTATGTCACAGACAGCGGCCATTGTTCATCTCTGAGGGACAGCGAGGACCATTGTGTTAACATCCATTCAGAGGTGATGACATCATCATGTTACGGCATGGCCATGTCATCTTACTGAAAATGACACAGCACTAAACAATAAAACCACGTGAAGATTTCTATCCTTTGTTTTACATACACACAAACTTTCAATATAGTTGTCTCTCTCTCTCACACACACACACACACACACACACACACACATACACACATGAAGCACACACTGTGTAGTCCCTCCCTCCATCATCTACTCTTCTATTGACAGTAAACTGTTGTAAACAGCGGCTTTTGTAATAAAGTCAAAGTTTGACAGCATTAGGCCCTCCTACGCCAGATGTACACCATAATGAAACGGACCATGGGGAAAAGCCATCTAAAAATGAACTGTTTAAATTACTACTAAATAAACTCTTGCATGGACAATCCCCTCCCTTTTACCTCTCTCAGTTTTTATTGATAATTTCACAACTGAAAATATTTGTGTAATTTGGACATTAATATGTCTGTGATAAGGAAGTCCTTATCCAGTAATTGCAAAGGAGTGATCACACTTGAGTTAACCCAGTTCCTGGTGCTGAATCTCCCCCCTAATGTGGCATATGAAGGCACTGCTGTCCTCTTATCCCCCTGAACCTCAGCTTTTCTATGAGGCTTAAACCAGCTTCCACCTACCCATACCTCCACCATTATAACCATTGCAGGAGACCGCTGGTTTAACCAGCACACATTATTCCAGGCCACCCTTTCCTCCTTCAACATCTCTCTATCAAGAGCTCTCATTTGATGACCATCAGTCACATTCGTGCTAATTGGTCCATTACGGCAGCGAGAAGCTTAGTGCCCAGTTTCATTATGCAATGCAGATTACCATCAGTTGGCGAACGCTCATTGGAAGTGATAGATATCCCTGGAAGAATGTTAATGACCAAAAAGCCACTTGCACAATTCCTCCTCCCATCATGCCAAGTCAATGGAGGACCTGGGGCCCCCGAAGGGCCTCTCTGTCGACATAGTAACGGAGGAGACGAGGAAGATGGGGCAGCGGAGAGCGCACGCTGTGCTTGAAAAAAAAGAAGGTAAGGATATGAGACAGGAGGGGAGGGAGCACTGCGGAAGACTAACAAGAGAAGGGACGAGAGAAAACTTGCACTTAGGAAACAGCAGGGTCTTGAGGGAGAAAAGAGAGGCTGCACACAAGCCTCAAGTCAAACTCAAGTTTTCAAAAGAAGAGTTCAAGGGATATATGTAGTAATAAAGAGACAAAAGAAGCTTGCACTACATAAAAAAATACAGTTATGGAGACTAGACTCAAGAAGTTAAATAATGAAACACCATGCTGCCATTGGCCAGCAGGGGATGGGGATGAACCAACCAATGCCCTCCCCATGTTCCTGGTTGCCAAGCAGCCAGATGACGGACAGGTTGTGAAAGAGGGATTACTACGGATCTGTCTCTCTGGTTTTTGTGCAAAACGCAGCAACATATCATCTGTCTCACACTTGCGAGAGACCTTGTGTGTGTGTTCGGCGTCTGAGCGTTTGCAAGATACAGCAGAGATAGTGCTGTTGAAAAGAGCGCCCTAAGCATTTGTCAGTTGTTTGAAAAAGTAGCTTACGTCTGTAAGTGAGTGTGAAGGTCTAGTACAGTGAGGGATGGTGTTGAATAAACAAAAACACCACATTCAAAAGTCACCCAGAAACACACACACACATAAACCTTAGTGGACAGGCACACAAACACACACGTGAGTGTCCTTATTCTACAGCTCCTTCTCCAAAGGGCCGGAGGCACGGAGGCCTGAGTGGAATGAGAGGACTGAGCCGACACATTGGGTTTCTCTCAGTCAATACCATTTACAAAAGCAAGGTCGGCAACCCAGATTGCCTTTGAGCCGCCATGTCTTCCTGAGCCTCTGCTGCCCGCCTGAAGCTCTCCTAGGAAACAAGTAGCAATTAGCGAAGTTTGCGGAAGCACTCTTGATGACCATGCCGTGAGTGACTGCGAGGGACAGCGGGGGTAAGCTTTTTTCTACAGGCAAATCCCCCTTCACACAAACACACACAGAGATTGCGTACTGCCCCACCCCCCATCCCCCCACCCAACCCCTGGTCACTCACACACACACACGCACACACACTGAAGCAGCCCCCTACCCCCAGTCATTACATATGTAGGTCACTCTGTGTACACGTGCCTCCGTATAAGAGGATTACACTGCCAAGACCAACTTCATTTTACAACATTAAAATAATACAAGTAATAATCAAAATGATCAATACAAAATAAACCTACTTTTTAGATTTGTATTTCTTAACTATTTGAAATATTATATTCTTCCTTTATCCAATTATTTATTTTGGAGATGCACGTTTCAATTGGTCAATTACATTTGATCACATTCGGTGACCACAGCACATCGAAGCCACCCGGTCCCTAACAAGAAGCCATCTTAACGAGCATCCTGTGACATAACTCATCACATCACATGACCAACCCCTCTGCCTGTCCTCGGTGTCTCCCCTCCTAGGCTCCTCCCACTGTCTTCGCAGACTTACAGAGAAGCGAGGGGATGGGAGAAAGAACATGGGATAAGGAAAGAGAGTGAGAGATGGGAGGAGGAGTGTTATGCAAGGATGTGGCGTTGAACAAGAGGAATTCGACGGCTCCTGCTCATCTCCATTATTTGGTTGGTTCCCGTGCCACTGTGAATCCGTACTGGGTTGGAGTGAACCACTTCACTCCCTTTGATTGCCAGGATAAGAGTTGTGCTGCCGACGTCTGATGACCTCACAGTTCCATACAGTAAAACCTTGCTGACTGAGTGCGCAGACTAGGATGTGTGTTTTCACAATCAGACATGAGGCCAACTCTAAATTTGTCTGGTAATCCACAGTGAAGGTGCTTCTGGAACCAGTTCTAAAATGACAGAAACAATGTCTGCCCTATGATGCATCTGTTGGTTCTCTGTAGGATGACAGCCAGGAGTCGGTGATGCTAGATAATTCCTCTGTTTGTGTTTGAGTGTAACAACTGATAGGGACAACCAATTTGACTTGATATCCTTTTCTGGATTGAGGATGACCCGTCACCACACTGTTAAAAGTATCTTTGTCTGGAATTATGTGCTTTACCTGTATGGACATCATCAGCAAATACCAAGTTAAGAAAATATGTTCCTTTGTCGAGGACTATGTAGGCCAGCACAACTCAAAGCCAACAGAAATATCCTGTCGACATCGACAAGAACTGTGCTTCCAACCCTCTGAAGGTTCTGGAGTCTGAACCTGCCCTAAGGATTGAACATCCCTTGCCTTAATTAACTTTCACAAATCGAATTCAGTCGGATATGACTGCTTCAGCGTCCAGGAAGACAGTAAGGAGAGATGTATTGTCTTCTGAACATTGTGGTAGTCTATTGCCCACTTTGGAGCCTCCACTGGCTACTCAGGAGTATCCCCAAGGAAGTTTCCCATCTTCAGGGTTTCCCCATTTACGTGCACCAAACGAATTGCCATGTAAGATGTAAGACAACTCGAGACTCGTGTGCGCAACGACAGCAGACTGAGTCCATGCCAAAAAGCATTTTGTACAACTTAATTACTTTATGTTCACTATTTAGACGTCATCTGAGAGGGTATCGATATGTGTATGGGTAATGTGATAGCAGGTTTCGACAGAACGCTCAGATGTATCAGAAATAATCAATAACTGCGTCTGCCTTCTGGCTCTTGGCGGACTCGGGATAGACAGCCTTTGCCCAGTCCCCAGACACCCGATCCACCCACATCCATTCATATATCTTAAGTTGTTTTATGAGCGTGCTCAAACAGAAATACAAACAAAAAAACTTATTTTTTAGACACACTGTTTGTATAACCACGGCGTGCGACACTGCTCAGCGCGCTCGTTTTTTTTGCAACTGCTCCTTCTGTATTGATGCGCTGCATTGTTATGGGACGTGGTGGTGCTGAAACCACTTCCTTGCGCCTGTCCTACAGGCTCAAGACTATACGCAACCGATCCCGTTCTTGCTCAGCCTATAGATCGATATTTTGGACAGTGCGTGGGGTCTACGCGTGTGTCACACTGTTTAACCGATTTAGCCATCAGTTGCGCGTAAATTACAGTGATCTCGTCACACGTGCGGCCATTTTTGTTACCCATCCAAGGCATTGTAGTCTACACACTTTGGGGAGAGTGTAGGATATAATCCAACTATTGTATTGTTTACCGCGTCATCCTAGAGGAAAGGAATTGCATCTGATACTAGAATAATCACGCACGAGCAAGGCTCCATTGGACCTGCGTTAAGCCTTTCCAGATAAAGCTCCTATAGCCTAATCAGAAAATCGAAGGGGCTGTGCAAAGTCTTGCATTTCAAAAACCCAAAAGTGTTGTTTTTTCTTTCGCGAACAGATTAGTTTGTTAATAAACTTGATCTTCTCAGCCTACATAGTATTGTTTAGTGATGACTTACCCGTTGGAATAAATTCGCAGTCTCACTTGCTGTCCCGGTTGATATTCAAACCCCTCGGCTCAGCAGTCGTGGTCCCGCAGCTAACTACCAGTGAATATACTATGCCAATCACACGAACAAACCACGCCTACAATGATGACAAAGGTCTGAATAGACGAATGATAGCCGTTTCCCAGCAAACAAGGACGATTACAGTGTTTTACTCTGAATGTATTTCAAATCTAAATTATATACTATAATACATCCCCTCGTGAGAAGGGACTTTGAGTTGTAAGTATCCTACTGTAAAATGCCTCAGTGTGTCGTCAAATGCGTGCTTGGTTAACCTAATGAAATTAATTTGGTATAAAATTATTAATTTGGAGATTAACAGGGATTTTGTTTGGTTTTAAAGTAATTTTCCTGTCATAAATTTTGTGTCAAGCATATTAACTTTGTATCAATTAGTCGTACCAATTTATGAGGGGTCATACAGATCGGTCTCTACTTTTTGGACGTAGAGAGGCCTTATCACACAGGACGGCGAATACAGGGTACAGTAGAGGGACACGCAGAATCAAACACAAATATCAAACCAAAATACATCGGAATAATAACATTTAAAAAAAGAAAGACACCGTAAAGGGAGTAGAGCACGAGTCTACGCTGCTTTACAATCCTCTGACCATAATGATTTGTGGTCAATGTACACTTAACCACCAGCAGAGAGCGCCCTCGCCCAACATATTGGTGCAGTCACGAAACCACACTGAGAATGACCTAGGGTCAGTGCTTGGTTAAATGTCCAAGTCAAATGCTGCACTTCTGGTTTGCCAAGTATCTAGATACATTGTCCAGCAAATTGAATGACACTCCTCGCTTTCACATGTTTGTGCAAGTATATACAATGTTGTCATATGCGCCAATCCTATTTTGTCTATCCTACTCATTCAAGTCTCAGTTCAGTCAGATTCACCAGAATAACAAAAAAAACGGATTAGTTGGTAGGCTCCCTTTTAGATAATGAATCTTTAATAGCACAGATTTACAATACAATCAATATGACTCTCTCTTGAGATGACTATACACGGATAACAATCTTAAATAAACTATGTACATTTCAATGAGTCATCTTAACATAGAGGTTGGGGTTAGGGTTGTACACACACTACTCAAACCATTAAAGACAGGGGGGGGGGGGTAGTTAAGGGTTAGAGGACTCGGAGATGATGTTGTTGAGGTCTTACTACCATCAGGGCAATATGGTCAGGTAGATCAGGATGTTGACATCACCAGTTCGACGGATCATTGTATCTGGTTAGATGGGAAACAGGAAGATGCTGTGACAAATATTTATCAGTGGATGATAGCATACAGGCTATGAACCCACTGAAAGAGGCCAATGCACACACAAATACACACACACACACACACACATACACACACCTGGATTGTGGGAGGGTATCCGTGCTGTCCTTCATCAGCAATTCTGAGATCAGTGTGTCCAGCGTGTCAGGACTGGATCTCTTGCCATACCTGAGAATAACAGGGAGAGAGAGCGTGGGTGAGAGACCTTTGAAGACATCTGTCAAACCTCAGAAAATTAAATGCACATGCAGAATACGGCTAAAGACCTGAGGTAAAAACTGGTGCTCCTGTTTTACATTATGTTTTTCTTCGTATGTTCTACAGTAGGCGTACCAGATTTTTATGGCCGTGTGCTACGGTTTAGGCACAGTCAACATCTCCAAGTCAACAAAATCAATTATTGAAGAGAAACACCAGCTAAATGCACTTGCAGCTGATGTATCAGTTGGTTTTCTAAAGAGCGTGAGCAAGCGCGGGGAGAATAATGAAATCTGTGAAGCCCGCTGTGGGACGTTGTTAGTTAGCATAAACGGGATGTTCCACTGGGATTAAACCTGCATTTTAAATGGCCCATTTTTTTTTTTAAACAGCATGTTTGATTTGTTTCGACTTGTTGGAATCATTTAGTCGACCAACACAAACAGATAATTCATTTAAGCACCGTGTATACTAATAATGTTTTAATTTAGCAATAATAATCTCTATTTAGCATACATAATAAATGCAAAAAGCAGATTCAGTAGGAATTGTATGGACGCGGCAGTAGCCAAAGTTTTGCCCCAGAGTGTTTTGGTCAACATTTTCCTACAAAATAGCCTTTAAAATGGAACACAATATGGTTTACAAGGCGTTTCTATTTTTCCGAACTGTCGTGGGGTTTCCGTGCCAAAGTACATCCGTAGGCTACCATTTACCTCTGTCGTGTAATGAGGTTAATGTAATGTCTAAGGGCGGAGTAATATTTGGCAAGTTCGTCCGCTGGTGCATCCTCTCCTGGGTTTTCAGGTTTGACTGGGTACCCGTCCGTCAACGTCCCGATGCATAGGAGAGCCCACATGATTAAGGCCAGAGCACCCAGCCAGGTTCCAAAATTGTGCTGCATATTCACTACTACATAGGTAAGACAGAAAAAAACTACTTACATCACTTCCATCTCACGTTTATTCTTAACATCAACTTTTTCGAACCTTAAAACAGGAGATTTAATGGCAGCCCATGGTGCACAAAGACAAAACAAGTAATGTCTTCAATGCAACTCAATTGTATTAAAATAACAATTCATATATTATATTAATGCTACTAGCTTAGTTTAAGTTTAAAAAAAAATTCTGATCTCAATTGGCAACCGCACATAAATATTGATTTAGTTATTTAATATCACAACAGGTGTTAGCCTACCTTACATTATCCAAAATCTGGAAACCAAGCATCTGGCATTCATTGTAAAGTATGTTTTTAAGTGTTACTTACATTTGAGAAGGATAGTTCGACTGCTGTTCTTGGATGGTTCTCGGCTCCTGACTGTCCAATAGTGGGGTGCGATTTATATATCGGGGTCGCAGATGGAGAAGGCGTCACAGACGCGCACCATTGAGCGCAAGTCTCTTTGGCTGAGGAAGTTACGCGTCACTTGTGGAGCTGTCATCCCCCTATTTTGAACGACGACTTTTAGACTATTGTGTATATATATAAATATATTTTTTTTTTTTCTTCAGATTTACTTTTTACCTCAAATGAAAATCAAATGCTGGAAATAAACAATAGCAGCTGTAATCATGATCTATTAAAAGAATTGTCCATTGCCATGTAACCCTCTGTTTCTCCCTCAGACACGAGTGTTTGTGTGTAGGTGTGTGTCTGTGCGTATATGAGTGTGTATTTCACAGTTAATTGGTCGTTTTTCTACCAGATGCATGAATGTTTAATAGCGCTGCCTGATAGAGTGAAACAATGAACAGTAATGACAAGTGTGGAGAAGAGAAGGCGGTTTAGAAATGCAAGACAATAGTTAATCATCTTCTCTTAATGGTTACTGATGACTTTATCTACGCGTGTTGAAATAACATTCGGATGATTTTAATCAAACTTGCAATGAAAGCCCGCCTAAGGCCAACATAGACCTTATAATCACATTCATTTGAAAGTCAAAAATGCACTGGATGCGTTTGAGATTTGATGAATCAATTGCAGCACTAATCGGGTCCAATAGGCTATTGATATAGCATGGATCACTTGGGCCACTCAAAATACCAAAAGTTTAGTGTGATAGCTAGATGTCACCCAAATATCCACCCAGCATATGTATCCACTCAGGGCATCCAGATAACCAATACAGACAAACCTTTAAATATCTCCTTCAAAATCACTGAATAGGAATTTTCTTTGACGTACCAAGCACTTCATTCAAAATCTATTCATAATACCTTCATCTCTCACTCTTTGAGAGCTGGTGAATAATCTCTGCAATTGGTATTCAGCAGGCTTGTCTTAACGTTTTCAACCAAGATGTTTTAAAGTGCTTGTATGAAGTGAGATTGCAGCGACGGATGTGGCACAGCAGTTCCCACTACAGTAAGTGGAGCAAGAAGTGTGACCGGATTCCTCTCCCTATTCATATTTCTGTTTGCCCTGTCATTCTGAGGTTTGCGGGGTGTTGTTAGTTTAATTTGTGATGACACATAGTATTTATAATTGGCATTTTACTTTAGTGCAGTGGCAGGAGTCAGTTGTATGAGGGTACAAGTAAACTCAGACTGGATCACGACACAGAGTAGCACAAAGTCACATACGTTACACACTCCTCACATGGTGACACACAGGCTACAGATGGCACCCCTTTGCCCAGAGGGAATGAGGCCAACACAGTAAACAACATGCCCGCACTGGGCTGCAGTAGATGGCCTCAGGGATGTCCGTCAGTGGCAGTCCAAGATCACAACTCTGGCTAACCTACAGGTCAGTAGGCATTAGTCTCCATCGACCCACTCCATATTTCTGTAGATACAGGGATTCATACAGAGAGAGGGAGATTGAGCTTGACTTTTAGAAGCTTGACAGTGGTCCGATCAGAGTGGATGGAAAGGGTTTCTCAAGATGTAATAAAACAAATAAAAATTAAACATTCTCATTATCTATCATACAAGAAAACAAACCATGCTGTCTGTTTACTAAGTGCTATACAGTTGTGCAGTATCTGGTATCCTGATACTTCACACAGTAAGCCTTTCACCAATGATTACATATTCATCAGAGAAATCTGAAATCCCTTTCCTTAATGCCAGAATTAAAGTATTGTGTATTAGCCAGCTCAAGCTGGTTATAATGCAAATGTTATTCCCCTTGGCGCTCGACCTTTCTCTTTTGATAGCTTGTATCCTCACTTCAAGATGCATTGTTGAAGTGAATGACATGTTATTGATTGCACTACATTTCTTAGAAGAGCTGAAATGGCTTTTATCTGACTGTGCATTTCGGAGAGTTGTTCCTATTTGGTCCCTGAAAATGTAACAAGAAAAGGCTGCGACTGTCTGGCAGTTGTTCTGTAGCTCCTCTTTTCTTGTGTCTTTAAACGCTTACTAGGAAAAAAAACTCAACATATCCAGTTGCCTAAAGCATATATTTAATATAAATGGCATTTAAATTACTGCTTTTACTCATACTATTGTCTTTAGCTGACATGCTGTACTACAAGCTAAACACATTGTTTTTCATGCTGTGGTTCAAGCTGAGAAGACAAATGTTGGTGTTTTAAGTTTAGACAGTAACTCAACGCATCTGCATAGAAAACAACCCCAGCACCACCACCATACCTCTCCACCAGCACAGGCAGTCTAACCAAAATAAGACAAAACCAATACTTCAATAAAATCAAGTAATCAATGTCACAAAAGGGTTTCACAGTTACCTGCAGATCAGCACCGACAACTAACCCGAACACCCAAAATAAGTAATGTTTTATATCTAAACCTAGATATAGAACATACAGATTAAAATAAATCATTGAAGGTAACATTAAGGTTGGGTGCTGGTTTTCCATGTAATTTTGCCTTTCAATGAGCAGTGCATTAAATAAGACGTGAAGGCCAATTATCAACCAAAATAGAGTTTCTGTGATGACAATGTTCTAGGAGCTTAATTTATCTGTGACACAGTACAATGTTAACTTCCCTTCAGGAGATTGCAGGAAATGTAAATCCTTATGTTCTGGTTCACATTATTTGTCTCCTGTTAATTAAGAGGCAGTTAGTCACTGCTGCTGCAAAGGGAAGTGAACCCATCAGTTCTTCTGCATGTTGTCAGTCTGTTGTTGACCGTCTCATCGTCACTCTGTCTGACTGCGTGTCATTCATACAACAAGCATCCTACTTTGACAGACTGATTTGAAGAATGACGGCAAAGTCGTGTCATGTGTCCAGTGCAGTTGTGACCTCAGGTCAGTATTCACTGCCTGCACTGTCATGAAAATTAATAACACCTCCAATAAAAGGTGTGGACCAATAAAAACACCCACAATCAATCACCGTTAAACCAATAAACTGTCAAAGTGCATATCACTATTCCAGTCACATGAACAGTGAATGATGATTGTGTGTGTGACAGTGAGGTAGTTCAACTTGTCTGGTCACCTTTCATACAGTCCCTCAGTCAGTTTGGATGGGTAACGTGCATGTGTGCATCCCAGACAGAAAACTATCAACAGTCTAGCCTAGACTATCATTTATGTTTGACTTTCTTTAAGTAATTTATTGAAGTTCCAACTACTTGGTTGAGCATTGCTGCCTGACATGGGATTGGGCACTTAATAAAGCATAATTTAAGCAACCCTTATTAAGATTTCATCGTAAGCATTAAAAAGCACTTTGCTATAGTTGTTTGTCAGTAGAATGAGCAGCTTTTTAAAGCCATTTCCTTCTACTTCAACATTAGGGTTTGATAGTTTTATCAGTAGAAGTGAGTGTCCTAGAGCTAATGTTCGTGTGATGTTACGTTGAGTTCCTGCACACCCCACACTGCTCAGACACAGGCATGCACAGAGAACAGCGTTCAGTTTTAATCATCTAGTACTTGGTATTATTCTACTTCGCTGCACACAAAACCCACTGACTCACTTCTTTATCAATTTCTCTCTCTCTCACCGTCTCTCTCTCTCTTCCTGTCTCTCTTTCTCTCTCTCTCTTCCTGTCTCTCTCTCTCTCTCTCTCTGACTTTAAAAGAAACTCGGTCAGTTCCTGTCCCTATCTGTCTCTTGCTTGTTCTATTTCCTTCACCATTCTTCTCACGATTCAAGGGGTCTTAAGAGGGTGTTATGGGGAGAGAAAGCTTAAAGGGCGATGAGGAAGAGAACGAACAGATAACAGCAAATCAACAGGGTCCTTATCAACAGGCTCAGACGCCTCCTTAAGAAAAGTAATGTCTTTCGACCTTTCTTCCTCTCTACTTCTGGCATCGCAGCCTTTCTTCACCTCTAAATGTTACTCCTCACTCACTCTCTCTTGCTCACCCTTACTTTTTTACCCTCTATGTAAGTCTTTGTCTATCCTCTTCAGTCAAATCGTTTGTTTTCTTTTCTGTTCTGCCAGCCTGCATCTTTCTGTCTCTCACTCACTTTTCCTCTTGTTATGTTTCGTCATGAAGTATCACATCCTTTGATTTTGCCTTGAGTGTCTCACCCAATCAGGGGTCCCTCGATGACTGCAAATAGTTCACTTTGAAAAGACAATCAGAGACCTGGAAAGAGTTCCGTTCTCAATTTTGGTTTCTGCTTTCCTTTGAATCCTCTTGATTGTCTGAGTAGGATGGAAAGTTTGTGTGCGTGTGTTCTAGCATGTGTGTGTGTGTTTGTGTGTGAAGAGTTTTAAATATAGGGATCGAAATCATCTTTGATAGCCAAGCTTTGTTATTGATTTTTTCACAACTGCACAACATTGCCTTCTATTTGCCATTTGAACGCTTGTAGAATAAAGAAAATGCTCCTTCCCTCATTCCTTCACTTGTCCCTTCCCCTCATCCTAACATCCTTCAAAGATCCTAGCAACATAGGAGGCCATCGAAGTGGAAAAACAAACGGGCTCCATGAAATCACAGCATTTTCGATTTCCAACAATTTAAAAAAAAAATACAAAGACAAAAGAAAAGCTTTGATGTTGTTTTGTTTAGGCTTTGATTCCAGTGGTTCTGATGTATTTTCTGCCTGTGGCATGAAAGTAAAACAAATTGAACGATGTTGTTGGGAAGAGGATACTGGCTGTTCTCTACTCCCCTCTTTTCTATCATACTGAGACTCAAGGAGAACAGCGGCCAAGATCCATTTAAGAAAAAAACCTCACAATCTTTTCAAACATATACAACCAAATCAAGTTTTTCATCTTAAATATTTTAAAGATGGTTCTGGCACCAATATCTTAAGATACTTACTTCCTGAGTCCTGTCTTTGATTCTTTGTCTCTTTCCTTTCTCCTATTTTAGTCAGATTAGAAAAAAATTGCTCTCCTTCAATTTAGCTGATCTGTCCTCACACTACAAGGTACTACAGTAATGAAGTGTTTGCGCACAACATAATTGCCCTCCTAATCTCTGTTCTTCTCTCATTCTCGGTGAAGCACCCTGTCAAAAAAATGGGTGTGGTTCCCATGGCAATGCTGCAATTGAGGTAGTAATTTTCTTGATCAGATTCCCAAAGTTAATTACATTTCAGGCCAAAACTGGGTTGCTATGGTGAAGCAATTATGCACAACAAGCTAATGGTGCCAGACTATTTTCTCTGGTTTTTTCTTACAGAACGACTTTTTCTCTTATCCCTGTCTCTGAGACTGATGTGCAAAGTTCTAGAACTTTACACAATATAAAATCAATAAGTAGACACATAGAGGTTACAAATGTCCTAATATCTGGATGCTTGGTTCTAGAAGAGTCTGGCGTCTCTCAGTGTGTAGTACTGTGTACATGCGAGTGTTGATGCCATAGTGGCAGATATTCCCGTCATCACACACACACTGAATGTGAAGTGTCAGCCTTCAGACAAGATCCATTCCACTGGCTTCCCTCTCCTACCCTCGGCTGGAGGGACGCAGCTGCACGGTTACCACCTCTGCAGCCCATCTCCTGTCTCTCTCCCTTTAGACCACCTGTTCAGCACACACTCACAAGATCAAAAACGGTTCCCCAGGTGTCCGCTGTGTGACGACACAGGTGATGGGACTACGGCATGTTCACTGATGCAGTCCCTACAGCAGCGTGAGGATGATCCACTGTGACCTGACATGTGGGGAACATTTGTGTGGGAGTTTATGTTTACATCCTGTCTACTATGATTCATTTAAGAAACTTAAAAGTGTACTTCCCAAGAAAGAACATTGCATGTTCTATTATTTTTCATCCCATTCCTGAGGATTAACACAGTTCTCATCAACACTGATCTGCCATGAAGAATTGGATTAATCAATCCAGACAGTACACTGATCTCCATATTGAAACCATCAGATTTTCTTTATCATCATGTAATCCGTTGTACCATATTTTGTAAACAACATACATTTGTTGAGACACACCGAGCATATAAGATACATGCTTTCATCTTTTATGTAGCTTTTCCCTTATGAGATCAAACAAACAGGCTATATACATTTCTTATATATATATATATATATATACACTTAACTTCTCATTATCTAGTTTAGTTTGGTTTCCAGAATCCAAGTCACTGACGCTGCTTTGAATATGGTACCAGGTTATTCTCCTCCATAGTGTGTCATACAGATTCATTAAATGTATTGGGTAATTCTAGAAGCAATTCGAAAGAAGTGCCAAAAATATCAAGGAGGTAAACAAGCTAGTTCCTGTACTAAATTGTTTTAGTTGGACAACCACTTGGACAAGAGCCCCACTGGGCATTCACATGAAAAAAAGGAATATGATGAATGATTTGTGATTAATGGTTGAGATTGTCAAATAATCTTCTATTGAAATAAAGGGAAGCTCACAATACCCCCTAGTGGACAATATAATGGCAGGTCACTATAAATGACTCTTCCTTCGATGTATGCTGTACCCCGACCCACTACAGTTCTCAAGTGCAGCCTGCAGTTATGCCTGCTGTGTGTTCATCTTTGGCTTTTCGCTGATTGGACTAAGTCACTGATTGGCTGGAGGTTGACTGGCCTCTTCAAGTATTCCTCAGTTGTTGATTACATTGAGGTCACATTGGTTGTAAACATAGGCAAGTCCCTGTTAGTATAGATACATTGCATGTTGTACTGGGCCAATGATTTGATGTCAAACACAATAACGTGCAGAAAAGTGTATATTGCTGTTCAATAACAGGCCCAATTTGATATTAAAGTAGATCGCAATTAAATAAAATCAAGAAGTTACAAAAAGGCTAACTTTTCAAAACGAGTGGGCATTATTCTATTCAATGACGGCATTTCATTTTTGGATTATATTACATTTGGACGCTTTGAGTGGGAAATGTTCCAAGTGTCTTTGACTTGTAGCTATTTAGATAGTTGCTTGCAGGGTTATTTGGGAAGGCGCTTGATGGGTGAAGTGGCAGGTGGTTTAGTGGACAATGATGATGTGCTACCTCTTGTTGACGAGATCTTCTCTCTGGCAGCCAGTCTCTCCACCTTCAGCTGAAACAATGGATAATTACACTATTTATCTATGAATGATACTGCAGCTTTAGAAATCACTCATGCCTTGTACATTTCAGATGCTATAAAAACACAATAGAACAGCAGTAAAATCTTTTCATGTAGAAACAGTTAAGAGTTTTGGCATGATTGTAAAGCCGTTGGCACACTATTCCTCTGCCGATTCCTGCATTTGACCAACCATAAGAGTACCGCCGTATGCCTATCTGAGCATAACTGAACAGCGGTCGATTGCTCTGCACTGCCCTCTAGTGCCACTGAACATTCCTCACCCTCTCCTGGTAGCGCCTCTCCAAGTACGCCATATCTTCCTCCTCCTTCATCCTCAAGTTCGACAACGCCTGGGTCATTGACGACTCAGCTGTAAATATCAGAAAACAATCAATGTGTTGTCTTGATGCTAACTTGAGTTCCTTAAAGATGTTTTGTACAATACCTCAAAGGGTATTGTTTATTCAGTTCACCATAGAGTGCCCCCAGCTAAATTGTAAGAAGAGAAGTGAAGGGCACCTTACAGCCCACTGTGTTCTGACCTGTAGGTCCAGAGGTTGGACCATAGGCCTTCTCAAACACATGCTGTAACGCCCCTGATGGCCCAGAGGTCAAGGTGTCGAGGGGAGGAGCACCTACACATACAAACGCACAGATATTTAGAACTTTTCATTGGAATCCACATGGAAAACATCTGTGGAGATGTCTCACCTATACCGCTGTCATCGAGTCTCAGGTACCCCTCAGCCAAAGAGCTGAACCCAGTGAGTCCTCCCATTGCAGCATAAGGAACACACAGACCAACAGGGTGTCCCCGGGCCTCCCGTTCCTCTCTTGTCTCAACCTGCAGGAGGAGAGTGATGCACTAGACAGTGATGCTCAATATCAGGTTTCTATCGGGTACTGCTGAATCCTTGGTCTAGTTCAGACTGAAACTTTGACCTGAATCTCACTTGAGTCTGGTGGTCTGAGCTGGGCTCACCACACCCACAGGTGAAGGGGCTCCGGAACCCAGTACAGGATGTACCTGAGGAACAGGAGACAAGAAGTTCCAAATGGAAGAAAAAAACACACATGGATGAGGGTTCTTCGGTACACCTCGCCACCTCTTATTGGGGATGTCAGCCAAACTCACATTTCCTACACAGGTGTTTGGAGGCTGCATTGTGATCGTGGGCAGAGTGTTTGCACCTGCAGCGGATAGGCTGCGACCCGTTCAGAGGAACGTACTCATAACTGGCACATGGACATCCTGGGACCAGACATTGGAGAGCTAGAGGCCGCTCAGAAGGAACAACCTCAAAGTCTGTCTGGTGCTGCTTGTACCTGGAGAATTAAACACAAAACAGCTGTGACTATACTCAGGTATATACGCCATATTGAACCGAGCCGAGCACTTAATGTACACCAAAGTTCTGTTTTCTTCCTCTACGGGTAACAGTTACAGCGTAGGCCTATTTTACAGAATAACTACTCAAAGTTTCCCATATTACAGCATAGTTGACTGTACTGTACCCATGTTTGCAGAAACATGCTGTCTCTGGGCCTATGAGCTTGCAGTCTTTACCCCATGGCACTCCAAAGCTCACATACAGCCTGTTCTTGAATCTCTGAGGGAGGACCTTCTTCTTGTATTCTTCATATTCTTCTGGGGAAAATAGCCTGCCTCCATCGTACTCACCAACAATTCTTGGGAGAGAAACATAGAAATGGGATACGGCTACAGTAGTGCTTAATGTGTAAAGAAACGTTACCTACTGTAATGGTTAACTGACATAAAATAATTCCATAATGTTAGCTACAACAACGGATTACATCCAGGTGCTTACAAACTCTGAACCTGTCTATTGAGTTAGCAGTCTGGGTCGTGTTATCAGCGAGCTTTGGCTAGGCTACACTCCCTAGCTCGACTATTAGTTAACGCTAGTTATTTCTTTTTTTGAAACGCTTAGGCTACTTTAACCCTGAAAACAGTCAACCCTTAGTCAAACCTTCTGTATTCCAGATAGTCATCTACTGCTGTTAAAGCAGTCTTATCGAGACACAGTCTTTCCATAATGAAACCCTCGTATTAAATAGAAACTAAACAACTACTAGCTACTAGTAGTATCGAGTTAAAGCTACTCCTGCGGACCAGTGTTCACGTTGCTAAGTGATGGGCCAGGAAACCTTGATGTGTATGCCTGATCTGTTGTAGGCTTCTATGTTCTCATCCCCCCACTCCTCTCTCCTCTTCACTGTGTATGTGGGGAAAAAGTTTCGATAGGTAACAAATTGTTAATAAATAAAAATGCACAAAAATAATTGCAAGGTGTGATGTTCTCACACTCTTCTCAAAGTTTCTTACTCATCCTTATAAGACTTGAGCGTTTCATATGTGTGTGAATGTGTTTCACATGCGAGCATTTCTTATGTAGACTGTAAATGTTCAGTTGTATATGCGTGTGTGAACATTTCACATGTGAATGAGTTTCATGTGTCGATGCAAGCATTTAACGTATGTGGATTACTTGTATGAATGCGTGCATGAACATTTTACATTCATGTGAATGGGTTTCGTGTCTATGCGAGGATTTTACATGTGGTGGATGTGAGTTTTCAGTAGTATGAATGTGTGTGAACGTTTCATATGTGAATGTGTATGTGTTTCATATGTGTTTGTGTAAGGACAGTCTGAATTATTTCCTAAATGGACCCTCTTAAGTATGCATTGCATTGCAAGGTCAGACTGGACAAAATACATTTCCCAGAAGCCGCGCAGTCCGAACGATGATGACGCAGTAGTATATACAGTAGACATCATTTACTATCGACTTCTGACAGTTCGCCACTGAGTTCTTGGGGAAGGCTGTTTTTCAAAAATATTCTGAGCAAAGAAAACGACAGACTGTGCTTTTTGTGAATGTCAACCTGACAAGTTATCATGCAATATAATTGCAGCTACTTGTAACGTGAACTTGTTTTATAAGCAACATCTGGCAGCGGGCTAGCACTAGCATGGTGGTGTGGTGATGGTGTTTATACACCACGACCCTCATCGGTTGAGCTTTCTAGTTTTTGCACGCTTACAGCTCCATCTTATTTGGAATGGGAAACCAGTCTGACATCTGAAACACCACGGACTCAAAGTAACAAAGGTACGTTTTATGGAGGGGTTTCCCTTTAATCCAAATATGTCAAACTTTTTCAGGTGAAAGACGCTTTTCAACGTTTGTATCACGAGAGCTATTAACAACCGTTAGCTGCTGTCTTGAAAACTTGTTAGCTAACGCTAGCTCGCTAGCTACGCTAGTTCCCGACTACCGCTGAGATAGATTCATGCTATGCTGCAAGCTAGGAACGTTAGCTAGTTGAGGTGTTCCAAGTTGTACATTTGTTATGACTATCGTTCACAAACAGGTCTCTTCTAGCTCTAGTGAGGTTGAATAGTTAACATGACCTCAAACGTCTTGTTTTATCATTCCTGTGTTGTAAATGAGGGGTCAGGGTTTCAACGCAATCTGTCCATCTGTGTTTTAGCCAAAGCAACACTGGCCAGATTACAGAGTTGGATAAAGGTTTGACTGTGGTGTTTTCAATTCGTGACTAACAACTGTGTTGTGGAGATATGCTGCAGGGATATCCATGGATATCGCATCAATCTGCTATATACACCCTCTTCTTTTTTTTATTACACCAATTTGAGTCATGCTCGCACCACATATGTTGAGCTCATGCAGGTTTGTTGACAGTGGTGTTTTAGTGTGTGAGTCATTTCAATTCATGCTGCTGATTATTTATAATGCCCCTGAGTTGAACATATTGTTGGCACTCCAAAAGTCTTTTAGACATGCATGTGCTTCTTACACTACCAGTTCAATTTGTAACATTGACATTGCTACTTTGGTTCTCAGACAACAAAATGACCCCCAAAAAAGCATTAAAAGAAAGCTGAACAACTGTTTGGAAGAAGAGACTATGTTGCAAGAGAGTGAGGCAACTGTTGAAAACTTTCAGGAAGCAACATTTGATCAACTGTTTTCACTCTTACACCACTCTTTTTCCCATCCAGTTGTTTGCCTGGTTTATTGTTCAGTAGGAGCAAAGTAGTGACAGGTCACAGTAAGTGTGTGTGTGCGTACAGAAGAGGTGGGGGTGCATCCGTCTGGATTTTGTTACTCTTCTTTACATAATTGATTTCCCTCAGTCATTGTCCCTTATTTGACCTCCATAAGATGTGCCCACACCCATAGGACTGCAGAGAAAGAACCCAATGACAGACTGACGAAAGCAATAATATATTCAGTGAGCCTCAGCATTGTACAGTTTTTATCTAGTCTAGATTGAATTGTATCATGTTATACGATTAAGGCCCAGGTTCATGCTGGTACATGAACAACCTAGCCTATATTGTTCTGTGCTATTTAAATTGGTAGCTAATAGGGGTGTAACAATATATTACAATACAACATTTTAACAATATGTATAGTAAAGTTATGGTAATATTTTTACAATATGACGTCCATTTGATCCTATTGGTTGAGCTACCACCGCGCGACCTACTTTGCACCTGCGTCATGCATGCATGCATTCATTGTATTCACAGAAATCGCTTAATCGCAGAGTTAACTAAATTGTATGTACAACAAATACATTTTTTGAAATTCTTTAATGTTTTGGAAATAAATCTGTGAATTGAATTTCAGTTTCATATTTTTCTTTATTTATATATTTTTAAAATATTGTGATAAATATTGTATCATACACCCTGTATCGTGAGATGTGTATTGTTACACCCCTGGTAGCTAATTGTGTGTCTGTGCTAAGCAGATAAAGCACTCTAAAAGTATTTGTTTCCTGAAGCCATATTTGATGATTCTTTGACTTCAACTCATCTGTTTATATTATACTGTGTTTGTGTTTGTCTCCAGGTCTTATCTGACATCCTGAATAAAGGATGTTAGATAAGGGATGTGTTCCTGTGGTTTGATGCCAGGCTTCCTGCTCCTTCAACTTCTCGTGCTCCAGCCCTTACCCCTTACCCCTTAACTCTGTGTGCCGTAAAGACGTTCCCAGTTCACAAGGCTTCTCAGAACAAGGTCCGAAGCCACCTCCAGGCCAATCCAACAGACTCCCAGCTTCCCGCCTCAGACCGACTCGCTGTCCACCTCTTTACATACAACCCTAGCAAGCTTGCTCACCTCCTGCCTGAAACTTGAGTCCTTCTCCCTTCTTTCCTCTCACTCCCAGACCTCCAGCCCCAGTCCCTGTACCATGCTGGGTGCACTGCTGCGGAGGAACATGTCCCAGAAGCTGAGCATGCTATTGCTGGTGTTTGGGCTGGTGTGGGGACTAATGTTGTTGCGCTACACAGTGCAGCAACCACAGCACCAGAGCAGTGCCGAGCTTAGGCAGCAGATTCTTGAGCTAAGCCGACGCTACGTCAAAGTGCTCACCGAAGAGAACCAGAATTCACCTGGTGGCCCACAGGGCACCTCTATGGCAGGATATGGTAAGGGTTCAATTTAGTTGCATTTACATTGTCACTTATTAGACACTCTTATCCAGAGCGACTTACAGTCGCTTTTCTATCTTAATTGTTTGTTCAGTCTTGGTAACTTCCCTCCCTACTTGTCTCTTTCTGTTTCTTGCTCACCTCTAGCTGATCTGAAGAGGACCATTGCTGTGTTGCTGGATGATATTATGACACGGCTGGTTAAATTGGAGGGGAAGGTCGATCTGGTAGCAAACTCCTCCGCCACTAACACCTCCCATCCTGCAGGGGGTGCCCTTTCCTCCGCTCCTGCTGCCTTACATAAAGCCACCAAACAGGGGACACCTGACAGTCACCTGGAAACACCACAGCTGCCTGCACATACACCTAATAGAGCCCACCAAGGGGTATAGTGCAAGAGACTACCTGCTCTTCCCTAGTAAAGTAGTTTAGGTCTATTTTTTTATGAGGACATTTCTGCACATTTTTATATTTTCCATCATTGACTCTTTAAGGCTTCTATTCTAGCTGAGTGCTTTGGAATCTATAACGTTTTGACAACAAATAAAATGGACAAACTGAAACTTCATCCAATGGGATTTACCTCTGACAAGACAGCCAACAACACAAGAGTGGGCCAATGAATTAGCAATACTGCTTTGCCATATAAAAATTCTGAACTAATTCATGCAGTCATGGTAGATTGGAAATTGTGTCATGTAGCCTTGGTTTTCTGCAGCTCCGGTGCTTACATAAGGGGACGCGCTTTCTTGATAATATATGTGAAGAGAGCAATTAAGCTGTAGACTTTAGATAGAGATAATCCAAAGAATGATATTTGCACTCTCTTTGAAAGCTTGACGAATCTTATTTTTACCAAAAGATTATTTTAAGAGGACTAAATAACGTGTGGGGGGTGCTGTATGTCATTGTTATGGCTCAATTCTAGATTGATCTCTCATGACCTTACCTTGGGTTGAACTCTGTTGATCATCCTTGCAGATTCTGAGTTTGAATATGTCTTGAGTTGAACCCAATTGGTCACTTTCACATTTTCTGTAATGGTTTACATCACAGATTGATTAGTAGGGTCCTAATATCCCTTGCCAAAATGTACATCATTATCACTTGAGTGTGGTAGTTAATCGTTTGTACTCGAGCCTACAGGTCAGCCATTACATCAAGAAACGTTGGTTGGTAGAAGGTTATTTCATATTTTAGACACACTGATTGATGCAATGTCAGGGAAGTGTATGAAAAGTCAGACTGATTATATATACAGTACGTGGATATACATTGGAGAGGAACTTAGAAAGGCAATTGAAATGTAGCTAGTGATTTGTGATGACTATTGTGTGTCTCATATGGTCATCCGACCCCACACCCACCAACAACAAAAAAATACAATCATTCTTATGACATACTGTGTCTCCTTTGGGCCCTGTACATCTAATACACTGGTCTATCGGAACTTGTATTGTGCCTTGTCTAATGCTTTATTAACTGCTATGTGATTGATTCGATGCGACTTTATTCATATTTTTGGTATTTACCTGTACCTCTAACATGTTTTGGTTTAAGAGACAGAGCGTGGAATAACGTATCCGGTCGCAAGCATTCGCATATGACGTCAACAGAAATTCTGCAGCGACAACCTCTGCCTTGCTTCATCCGCCATCTTGCCAGAACTACCGCACTTGTCTTGGCCAGCACAAAAGAAGGCAGAGAAACAGCTGCTGCCTGCCAGCAAATATCGTTACTTCAAAGAGCCGTTGCTATCGTGGTAGTCCTACGTACCAAAATCGTAATACAAAATGAGTGACATTGAGGATGGAAACTTTGACGGACCAGTAAGTATTGATGGTGTTAGCTAATTTAGCTATCTAGCTAGCTAGCTAAATCGTCTTTCCATTTCTATTCTCCCGAGTCCTTGCTAACAAGAATTGTTAGCTTGTAGAGCTAGCTCGATTAGCTAGCCTATGTGTTGGAAGGTACTAAGGTAGCCTAGCCAGCTAGCACTAAAACATTTAGCACTTTATTGTAGCTAGCTCTAGCTGTCTGAGATTGGCCTGTCCAGCGTCGGTAACGTGTCCATATAAATATAATGTTTCAGATGGGTACATGGGTAGCTAGCTTGTTATTCGTTGACATTAATCAATTGTTAACGGGCGACACAAACGTTTAAGTAGGCTACAATAGCACAGTACGTAGCTAGCCTACTACTACTACTACTAGGCTTCAGCTAACTACTAATGTAAATAAGGATAGCTGGTCATTCACAAGTGTTTGCCTATAAACGTTAGCTGGAGCTAATGAACTCAATTTGCAATTTGCTGAATCAAAACTACTTGGCGAAACCTAATCCATACGAGGGCCATTTTAAACGTTATTTATACCAGCCTGTTTGCCTGTACGTGGTACTATAATAGCGTTGCTCATGCGTCCACCTAGCTAAACAAAAGATTGATGGCTCCCTTTTAATTAACTTGAATTCCATAAAACGTATGCTACGTTTTATTCGATATCCTGTTATGTTATCTAAATGTTTCTTGAAACGTGGATCCAATTGGGATTCGAATTAGCCAGCTGGTAATGTACGTCGTCTAACGTACATTTAGGCTAAAACGACACTAACTACTATTACCACCAAATGTTACTGTGACCTACTATTAGCTACATAAAGTCACATCACATTGAATGAACGATTGTATTAGTTTGGATCTCCCCATTTTATACTGCAAGGCCATTCTGGTAAATAGTAGAGAGTAGACATAGATGGTATTGATAGGTCAAAAAGTCCACTATCTTCTAGTTCTAACATGGGTAACGCGAGCCAGTGTAGTAGGGAAGCTATGTTTAATTTTCTTTAAAACTGCTCCTCCTTTCCTGCTTCCAAAGCTCTGTCATGCTCTGAAACTATGTAACACACAGTGCAGCTTTATCCTGCTTTATACAAAGCCACAGTAGATAAATGTTTCTCATTTGAGTAATTATAACTTTAAATCAGTAAGTTAGCCCTTTGTCAGTCAACCATTGTAATTGTTCACCTGTAGAAATAGTTA
Source organism: Hypomesus transpacificus (assembly GCF_021917145.1). Lineage (NCBI taxonomy): Eukaryota > Metazoa > Chordata > Actinopteri > Osmeriformes > Osmeridae > Hypomesus > Hypomesus transpacificus. Next base: position 7,955,167 of record NC_061063.1, read on the forward strand.
ATTTCACATTATATTTTTTTTAAACCCATGATCTTAATTATTTTGAATGTTCTTTTTTCATTAAGGTTATTGATCGTGAAGGATTTGAAGAGTTTTATCCAAGAATGTGGAAGAAACTATCCAAGATTAAAGAAGGCTAATGAAAACATTTACAGAGCAGAACATAGAAGTGGGAAGGGAGAAAAAGAACGGAAGATGGGTCAGATATAGAAGCACTTGCATTGTTATGGCTAAAAATCAGAACTGGTTTCAATTTGGGGAAGAGAGAAAAAAAAACCCGGAATCAGAAAATGAAAAACTGAAAAAAGAAGAACGAAGAACAGTAGAATTCCTGAGAGAAGGGAGTAGCGTTAACAGAATCTGGACGAATGAATGTATCCATAGGTTAAGTAAATGTACGGTTTATGTTCCAAACGTATCTTTATACTGCTATGCTCTCTGTCTCTGTATGTGCATGTTAACTGCAGCTTGTTTCCTTGGTGGCCCAGTTGGGGGACAGGAGAGACATGTTGAATAACACGGGGGTTCTGAATGTTAAGAACACCACCCTAGGCCATACATTAATATTATGTTCTCTATGTTTGCGCAATTTGAGCACTGACTCTTTCCTCCACAGTTTGAGCTGTTTTGATGAGGTGTTGTATGAGGATTTGTTTACATAAGTTGCGTTTGTGTTACCTGCAATATGTGTGTGTGTGTGCTTGTTATGAACTGTGTTGTGGTGTGAGAACCTCACTGACAAGCTTCTATGCTACTAGGATTCTCGCTCCCCATCCAAATCGGACCGTGGCAGTCCAGTTGGAGTCAAGTCTGAAAGCCCTTCCCACTCCCCCAGCCTATCCCGAGTTTCCAAACACTCAGAGTCTCGATCCCGTTCACGCTCAAAGTCCAGGTTCGCTGAACACATCAGTTGCCGTATCCAACCATACCCACCCACACACTAATTTATTGACATGTATCATTTTCTGCGTGCATTCATGGGCAACATCTCCACCGACTTCAGGTCTCCCTCTCGGAGGCACTCCAACCGCCGGTACAGCCGTTCCCCGTCTCGCTCCCCGTCGGACCAGAAGAAGTCCCACTCTCGCTCCTTCAGCCCGGAGTACCGTCGGAAAAAGAGCGAGAGCACCTCGCCCATGTCCAGCCGCCGCCGCAACACCGGCAGCAGAGTGAGTCTGGGTTTACATTTACATGACATTTATTCATTTAGCAGATGCTTTTATCCAAAGCGACTTCAAAGACAGAGCTTTACAAAAAGTGCATAGGTCAGTGATCATAAACAACGAGATGGCCCCAAACATTGCGGGTTTAGGAGTTCAAAAGCCACCCTGTAGAAAAACACTCACCATAGACGCTAATATAGATTATATGATAAGATTGCACGTTTTGAGAGACTCATGCACCACTTGTTTGTCATTGAATTCATGCATTGTAAACAATCACTCAATCACGGTCTGTAGGGCATGTCACATTCATGTATATAATGAGTTGGCACATTGGCACCAAATACTGCCTGTGACAGTTTGAAGAACATTTAACTTTTTGTATCAATATCTGTACATTTTGGTCAAAGTAAATCTTGTTGCATATAAACAATAGGAACATGCATATCTTTCAAACGATAAGACTAGGTGTTTCCATACTTTTGACTGGCACTGTATCATGTATAGATCATTGAATGTAAGTCGATATAGTTTAATTTACAATTAGACTGGGTAGCTTGTTTTTTTTACTGTGTAATTCCTTGTTCATACCAGCTCCCTCAAATGTAGGTAAGCCACTTGGTGGTGGTGATGATGATGACGTTTTTATTAACCCCTCTTATGACCCCTCCTCCCCTCCCTCTCATTACACCAACAGAGCCATGACTTCAAAAAAGAAACATTCAGTCATGATGCAAGTGATGGGGGTGAAGCCAGGGTATGTGGACCTTCTTACCTACAACAATCAAGAGAGTATCTAAGTGAAATAGGGCCAAACTAAGCCGGGTAATGTGTGTGAGGCCTTTAAGCTTATTGAATGGAAGGAGTAAGAGGTCCTTGAGAAGTTTAGTCTCAAAACTGTATGTGCAAACATTGTAGACCCTGTGACGTTCTTTGAAAATCTGCACAAGAAGGGGTTATTAAAAACTGTCATACAGTTACCCATAGAATACATTTGAAGAATTGTATTATGAAAGGATATTCAGGAAATACTTCATGAGTGGGGCGGTATGGATGAGTACGTTGTGGCCAGTGTGTTAATGACTCAGGGGATCTGAAACCTGTGCTTACACCACACGGTCGCTAACGGTGACCATAACTTCCCCAGGCTAACCCTGACCCCAACACATGCCTGGGGGTATTTGGCCTGAGCTTGTACACCACAGAGCGGGACATCAGGGAGGTGTTCTCACGCTACGGGCCGCTGGCGGGGGTCAACGTGGTGTACGATCAACGCACAGGCCGCTCCCGAGGCTTCGCTTTCGTCTACTTTGAGAGAATTGATGATTCCAAAGAGGTAAACAAAGAATTTAATTGGTTTGTGTTAGACTGTGCACATGAAAATTACATATTTGTCTTGACTAGCAAGGACAAATGAAAGTGAAACATTTTATGTATTTGTTTCGTGTGTTTACACTCTATCACCACTAGGTGTCAGTCTTTCCAAGCACTTAGAATCCCATGTCTCAACTACTTTTTAAGTAGTTGACAAGTAGAATGATGCTAAATGGAGCTAAATGGTTTTATATAGATAAGCTACAGATACCGGATCATTTTATGTAGTTATGACTGATTTTGAACTCTTGTGCCCTGAAGGCAATGGAGCGTGCCAATGGAATGGAACTGGATGGGAGGCGCATCAGAGTGGACTATTCCATTACCAAACGCGCCCATACCCCTACGCCAGGCATTTACATGGGACGACCGACATAGTAAGACAAGCAAGATTAACGCTGTAGATGTTGCATGTATCCAATCGGTTCAACAACCTTTTGATTGGGTAGAAGAATGCACTTTTGGCATGATTTATGTGCCCCTAGAAATACAGGTAGTTGTTCACCAACATTTTTATATCGTGTCTTCAGTAATGGAGGTGGTGGAGGTGGAGGTGGCGGGAGCGGGAGCGGCGGTAGCAGCAGTGGAGGCAGAAGGGGGGGTCGGGACTACGACCGCAGCTACGACCGCAGCTACGACCACGGCAATGATCGCGGCTACGACCGCGGCTACGACCGCGGCTACGACCGCGGCTACGACCGTGGCTATGACCGATATGATGACTACGATACCAAATACAGGTGAGTTGAACGTTTAGCCGGGACAACCAATCTCTGTTTATCATGGGCACGTCTGTGGATGAGGAAATCTAAACGGTGACCCTTGGGCCTCTTGCTCTCCTTTACCAGTCGCAGGCGCTCTCCTTCACCATACTACAGCCGATACAGGTCTCGTTCTAGGTCCCGGTCCTATAGCCCAAGTAAGTACACACACTTACACTGAGCTCTCATCCTTTCCACCCACTACAGTGTGATTCTTCGTGGCCATTTGAATAGACATGAAGCTTTACTGCAAATTCTTGTGTTCTTGTAGGACGATACTGAGAAGCTCATATCAACGTGTCGTCATTTCTTCATGGAGGTTGGATCGTAGGGGACCATCTCTCAAGGTGGGAAAGGGGACACATTGTCAAGCTAACACAAGTGTATATCAACAATAGCCTGAACTCTTCTATGACTTGTCTTCTTATAAATATGAGTTAAGAGGGAGTCATTTGTTTATGTGCTGTAGATGTCTTAATTTCTAAATATTTGGATGCATCCATGTGTGGATTGAACTGCCAGACTGTTCTGAAACATAAATGCTCCCTTCTGCTGATCTTTTGCTTTGGCTGACCCTACTGATTTTTATTTTATTTTTATCGATCTGTTATTTACTGGCCAGGTGAGGGTGTGTAGGTCACCTACCTCCAACCCAGTATAAGTGATTCTGTCGAGGATGCATCGCAGTGTGATTTTTTTGGATTTTTGTTTGGGGGAGGTTGGGGTTGCGATTAAAACAGTAGGCCTATAGTTGATATGAAATGGTATTTGGGTCTTTATTCAAACCCTTGAGTCTTGGGAGTATAATTTGAATACTTCCAGAGAATTTTTAATGTATTTTCTGTTTGTTTTTGACAATAAAAAGAAAATCTCCGATGTGTATTGTTTATTTGTTTTTAACAATGGATTGCGCTCTTGAGATACACTTGGATACATTTTGACTGAGCAGTGCCTTATAACACAAGACTGTCAACCTTTATCTGCAGCCGACCTTCCACTGTCTATTTAATCCCAGCATTCCTAGTTCCAGATAGCCCACTAACAATGCATTCACCGGAATGGGTGTGATGTGATTATATGCAAAGATTTACATTCCACTAACTATACTGATTAGCATGGCAGAGGTGAGATGCATGTAAAGTGGCTAGCACCTCAGGCTGCCTGGCTGACCAAAAGAATGACATCTATCAAGCAAAGAGATAATAGTCCTAAAAATAACACTTCAGGACCAAGGTAATGGGTGTGCTCAAAGTCCTGATGTTGGAAGACAGAAGAGTGGCACATTCACATGCCAGATGGTTCTACAGATTCCTTAGGAACCGTTAACGACAAGGGACAAGGGTTAACGCGTGGTCTATCAGCAGAGCATTTTATAGTCACATGCTTTCTGTTCATAGTCTACTTATCTGACTTTGTGATACAAATACCATCCTGGAAGAGGAATGAGCTGAACATTTTGAGAAGGGAACAGTGAGGCTGCACATGTAAGTCATGACAGTCTCCATGTCATCTTGTTTAAGTCTTCTAACCTGGGTAACATCTAGACATAGACGTCTTCTCCAAAATGGCCGCGTAGAAACATTTTGGAGATGTACTGTAGTTTTTTCATGAAAAGTTGACCAGTGGGAGCTTAAGAACAAAATCACATGATCAGACGATGAATAATTGTGTGTGTATTTTATCCCAGAAACAATCCAAGATGCAGGTGTTGAAATATATACATTTAAAACACAGAAAAAACCACTCCAGTCAAACTTTAGAGTTTGAGAAGAATCAACGAACACATGAGCCACTGTAACATCCAGTTAAAGTGCCTAATACAGCCTGACACAAAGTGACATAAATAATGAATATAAAGATGAGTATTGGAAATAGGAGGTGTTAGAAAAACATGGGACTACCAGTGATGCCATGGGTACCCTTTGATCTTAAAATGGTGAAGATAGTTCAGACATGTATGGCTACCACTGGCTCACTTCACTGAGGGTGTAACTAACTTCAAACTAAAAGATCAAACGTAAAGCCTCTAAAGTTTGGATTAAAGTGGTGAAGTCAAAGTCAAACGGCAGGGCATCACTAAGGAAGAACCCTAGCCTTTGGTAGCATCAACGCATGGCAGACCGCAGGCTGCTAAAAGTAAAGATCACAAATGTACTAAACATGGCTACCTCAAGGAATAAACTGTAAATGTGTCTAAATATTTAGCAGCTTCAAATGGAGCCGACTACAAAAAAAGATGTAAGGAGAAAAACAAAGATGCTTTAGATGACCCTCAGTCTTCGTCTGATAGTCGACATGGCAGATATTTTACTGTTTAAAATTCCAGGCTGAAAAAACACAGAGCCAAAACACAGATGTCATTGTTCATATAAACTTTAATACTGATAAAACCAGTATGGTTAAATGGACTTTGTTACAGAAAGTATTGGTAGTCTAGCGATTACAAAAAGGTTGGAATGACATTTTTGTACCTACACCGCTGGACAGTAAACTGTTAACTGAAGTGGTAAACTGCTATATAAAGAGATGCATCATGCTGCTCCATCATGAGTAACTATACGGCTGCACCCAACTGAAAATACTTCTGATGTGTGGCTAAACAATCAACCAGAACGAACACATGACTGCCACTAGGCATTAAAGTGCTTAATATGTGCACATTCCTGTTACTTCACAATAATATATTACAAGCAGAGCAATAACTTTATTTAGAATCATGGTGAATTACCTCTTTGATGCATTAAATTATTCATTGATTTCATGCTATTACCTATTCCCAATCCCTCTGCAGATATCAAAAACACATCAGACACATTCCATCTGAAAGAATTCCAAGAAATATATGACTAGAGCTATAGTAATGGTTTGACATAACATATTAAAGACATGTCATTCAACTTAAATGTATTCTTATGAATGAAAGCCAAGATTGGAAATTACATTGGAAAGATCCTTTTCTATTTTTACAACACTGAATCTTGATTTGACAACTTACTTAGGTGGAGCTATTTATTTTCATTAAATGCAGCCCAGATAATGTGATCAAAAGACACTCTGCTATTCGTGTCTGTCTGTGTGTGTGTGTGTGTGTGTGTGTGGGGGGGGGGGTTGTAAATTAGTAATAAGTGATCATACTGAATACTTTTTCATTCATTCATACTCCCTAAACTGTTTGCATCTGCTGTAAGTCGAAATGCTATAAATATTATTATCAAATACCTTTTCATCCAGTCAGCAAATTCTGCTCACATTAAACGTTCTCTCCTCGAAAAGAAACAAAACAAGAAACTTTCACATGAACATTAATGCAGTAATGTACCAAACATGACTCGTTTTACTAACTTTGTCATTGAGGAAACACATAACCAACTTCTACATCCATTTAAATCCAATCATTATAAAAAAAACGTTTTTTTTTGGGGGGGGGGGAGTTGCTTCAACAAGTATAATAAATATACATTCAAAAAAAAGTACATGTTATCTGGTCTGAAGTAAACTACCGCCATGTTCTGATATATGGAGACTGGAACGTCTATAGGAGAAATAAGTAGCAAGAATGTTTTTCAATTTGCCTACTTTTGAAAAAAAGTAAACCTAAATGTACACTGATATCTGTTTGACTCGATATGTAGCCTATGCTGTTAGATAGTTACACGGTAGTTATTAAATTCAATAGTTTCGTTTAATCTTTATCTTGTATATAGCTTACAAACAACATTTTCCTCAACATGGCGTGCACGACGAAATGTTCCATACATTCTAACTAGCTCGCAGCTCTAAGCCAATGAAATGTACACAAAACCTAGGAAGAATGAGACGAAGCGAAATGTTTGAATTTAGGCTAGTAGAAGGAAAGAAATAAGGGTATCTCACCCGAACATTATTGGATTTCTTGATTCGTTGAACGGCCCAAACTAATAATGTTAAGTTTCCTTCCAAAGATAACGACTGGACAAAGTTACATCAAATATAGCCTATGCATTAAAAGTTCTATATTTTACATCACAGATCACTTGGAAACAAACGAATCTCAACGATTTCAGGCTATCTATATTCTTTACATTAGACCCACAGATATAAAGACATCGTTTCGTTTTACTTTATTTAAGTCAGTTTACCCCCTATATGGAATGTGGCCAAACCAGTCTATTCGTCCTATAAGAATGGGGGCGGAGACAATTTCTGTACATTCCCCAGCGATTTCTCCCCACTCTCAAGGTATTTGGTCAATTTGTAAGCAACAAACTTGGAATGGGTGAAGAGGATTCGGATTGTAGGCTACACATAGCTGCTATACTTTATGCTTTGATTTTTTTATAATAACAAACAAGGCTAAATTTGGACGATACCTTTTCACGAACAGCAACTGTATGAATGGTGAATAACTTAAGAAATAAGAGCACTATTTGCCTGTACTATTTCGTTACTATGTATTTTATGATTAAGATATATCTAATAGACAACATTTTATTGGCTTGCTTATAGTGAGGTCATTTTTTTCAAACAACGAAAATGTATAAAGTGTAAAATACAAGACAGGGCACTGTTCTAATATTGACCATGTGTGGTCGCTTAGACAGAATTCATTCTGACCGCTAATTGTAAATAAACCTTTCACTAAATTATTTAAAATAGCCTATAGACACGTTTTATAGATATGCTATTCCCTTGAGATTTAGACCATTATTAGGCGATTCTAACATACAATTGACAACTTTTAACGTAATCCAAGACTGTACAACTTCTCAAAACGTGTTATTTCGAACATATTAATGGACCAGCTGCAATTTTATATTTTGATTGACTGCGGGGATTTATTTACCCATATAATATAGAAGGTTTCTTCGCGCGCTGTTTCATAAAGTATAGCGGCGTAAGAGAGCCAATGAATGAACACGCTGAAGCCGAGCCAGCAGAAACAGGACGTAGAAAGACGAAGCAATCTAATTGGATACTTTGCTAAACCAATGAGAGTATGCTTCTCTGTGTTTTCCCAGAAAAGTGGCAGTGCATGAGGTTTTGTATTTGGCTGTGACTAAATCATGTTGTATATTTTAATGCATGTGACAAATGTATAACTAAAGTCTTTTAACCACTTTGTGAAAATTGTGAACTTGTTATTAAGTTGTAATAAATTACTCAATAAAAACAGTGAAGCCATTGTAGGTGTGTAATGCCTAAATTTGAATTATTATAATACATATTTAAATGCTTGGTGGACATTTCTTGACATCACATGGACAGCTGTAAGCCTATTTTACTCAGACTTGACACGTTTTAAACAGAGTCTTGGGAATGTTTTAATCTTGGACTTAAGTTGACGTATCTTACACAGTAAATTTTCCCCAAAACACATAGCTATTGGGCAAGGCCTCCCACAAATCAACAGTGACCTGAACACAAAAGACAAACTACATACATTGTGTCCAAGCTGCGTGTCTAATATGCGCCCATTTAAGTTTTTTAAATCTAGATTTTAGAACGGCATCCGGGTAGTGCCTTTTGACTTTACAATATTGGCAGTATGATTATGTATTAGGCTATTGGTGCAAAAATAACATTTTAAACTTGCTAGTTACAATGCAAAGTATCTGCAGTGCCAGGCTCCCACCTTCTCTGCATTCATATGCATTGCCTCCCCACGGCGGAGACACAAGAGTGATTCATTCGCCATATCACTAGTCAGCATGCAACATGGCAGGCCCAATTTAAGGCCGAATTATTACAATATGTATGCCGTACTACGGAACAGGATCTATATCGCACCATGGCACTCTCTGCCCTTCTTAGCTGTTCCGCGTGTTCATGGACTTTGTAGTGTGTGAGGATCCGGGAGGGAGGAACTTCTATCTTGCTGGAGAAGATGGATGCCGCCATGTGGATGAATTTCGTGATATCACCATGTAGACCGTGGGCCTAAAACAGACGTATAACTCTCCCCCCTATATCCCAATTCTTCTAAATGAACATAAACATACAATTAGAATGATAAACTACAACAGTGTGATATAATTTATGAATGGCCCCACCCCCTGTTCTTTCTCTATACTGATCCATACACTCATCCGCCACAAATTCACGTGCGCGCAAGCCCCCGCTTGCTGTCCCCCTGCTGTGGATGTGCGTGAGCGCGCTTCCGTTTTACTATTTCTTCAGTGACCAATGAGAATCGACGCTTTGCAGAGAAAGACACACGAATGTGATTCTAGTAAAAGATACACTTGGTTCTCACGGCATCCCTTTACGCGCAAAGCTAGCCAGGTTTTTCCCTAACACCAATCCACTCTTCCGCTCCTTTTTTCTCGACTCTCCACCTCTGTCCCCACCCCAGATTCCCGTTCCATTTTCCCAATCACTTAATTGAGCAACTGGGATTCCTCACGTGCGGGGTTGATTTGTAGTTTGAACACGTGGCTCATTCAGAAAAGCCGGAATAGCAAAGGTTTTTTTTTTTTTTTTGCTTCCCCTTCTTCTTGGTTTTATTGAGGCGGGCGAGAGAGCCTTACCGTCTGTGACATTATCCTTCTCTTTGCTAAGGGGTTTGGTGTAAAACAAAAAGTACTTTGCCCCTTTTTTTTCACCCAGCCCGTCATCGTGTGGAGAGACGAATTAATAATTCAAATTTATATTTTTTTGCGCGATAAAAGGGGCGAGGGAGCGCAAACGCGACGAGGTTGCCCGTCAAGTATATCTGTGGCTTGAACGACAGGGGAACCACGCCACAGTCACTCCGTTTGATAGTAAAGCGATTTATGCAGGCAATTCCGAACCTTGTACACCCGAGAGAGCGAATAACGGTTTCCTCTTGCGTAAAGATTGTCCATTTCAGCGTAGAACATGAATAAGCTATACATTGGTAACGTGAGTGAAGAGGCGAGCGCGGAAGACTTGGAAACTATCTTTGAGCAGTGGAAGATTCCGCACAGTGGTCCATTTCTTATAAAAACTGGTTATGCGTTCGTGGATTGCCCAGACGAAAAGGTTGCAATGAAGGCCATTGATATTCTTTCAGGTGAGATCATGGGTAACAACCACTGCTTAAGCAATATGTAATTCTAGAGCTTGTTAGTGTTTTACCGTACCATTTTCGTAAATGCATATGGCCCTGTAGGGTGGGGGTGTATCCAGGCATTTCTTCTTTCACTCTCACAACCTTTACTTGGCCTCTGACACCGTGGTTGCACACGTCTCATCTAGGTGTACATGGTAATGTGCAATAGCTTTACATTTGTTAGAATATGCGACAGTATTCACCCATTAAGGATAAAGAGAGTTGGACTAGCCTACTTGTAACGCTACTCTTTAGTAATTGGGCGCAGTCTGTGGAACTCTAAAGCAGTGGCGTGTAACGAGCATCAAAATAACTTATGGTGCTAGGCTACTTTGTAACTACATGAACCTGCAACCGAGTTTGGAGTACAACACAGGTCCATCCTAGTGCCCCAACTTATCAGTAGCCTACGTGTGCCCATTCAGACACACCAGGTGGTTAATAGTGTAGCCTATGCCAACGACTTAAGACCTTGTATATGTTAGCATTGAGGTATTGTAACGTGTCAGTAACCATTTTCTTGTTTACTAAAACTTGTGGAAATATTGCAGTAACACACCCACATATTTCTCGTTTGCTACCCCGTTGATCTCATTTAATTTGTCCAATAAAGGCCTAGGGTAAGGTAGAGGTCTGTCTTACTTTGTTTGTTTTTTTACCAACAGTATCAACGGTCCATTTGCCTACTATTGGTTCTAAACTGTTGGGATACAATTAGTCGACTAGTGGGCCTAATATCGTATTTGTTCTTTCCAATAGGTAAAGTTGAACTTCATGGGAAACTTCTAGAGGTGGAGCATTCGGTCCCTAAACGCCAAAGGTAAATTATGACCAACCGTCTGCAATTGCGTAGCTATGGATATGGAAGGGGCCTCCTAGAATCTTCTTTAAAAAAATCTACAATAAAAATGGATGCTATGAGGTCGTTCCGTAGCCTGTATGCACAGGTCTGATTATGTTACCTCAGTAGCCATATTAGATACTTTTTGACCTAGCTGGGGATTTCTAAAACGTTGTGTTGCGTTAAGCAACTCAATATTAAGATCTTATGTGTTTTTATGTATTTAAATAAGGGTGTGTGGTAGGCTACCTTCCAAATCACGTCTATAGCGACACACACAAAAAAAAACATTCTCCACTCAGTTCATAGCTCCTTTATTTTTTTCACTGGTGTCATCTGTTGCCTAATGACTCGTATCACGCATAGGCCTACTAAATCTATATTATACATTTGCCATCATTCTCTCATTACTAGTGTTGAGTATGTGGGACAGTGAATGTAGGCATGTATGAAGGCTTAAATTTAGGCGTAGGCCTCAGAAGGCGTCCATTTGAGAAGGATCTGCCCGTCATTCTCCCTGCCTGCCCCACGCTTCCGCCCTCCTCACTCACATTGTGGTGGTGCACGAGATGGACTCCCAAACGCGATTGGAATGGGCGGTTTGGGGCCGGAAAAGCCTTGGTTTACACAAGACCCTGAAGCACCGTGTTGTCTCTGTACTAACTTAATGTAACGAGTTGTTTCAATAGATCTATTAGTTTATCGTCATTACGCCAAATGTTAATTTGGAGTAGTCTAAATGGGCTACGCAATATATCTGAAATAAGACGTTAGAATCTTTAATAATACAGTTTAGGAATTTTATTAAAACTCAATATAGTAGATTAATTGGCAGACATTAATAAAAGACGGATCAGGCTCTGGGAACTTCACGTTTTTATGTTTAGACAATTAACGATATAATGTGCTTAATACAGACTTAAAATAGTAGTTGGTTATCATATTATTTACACGTAATTAAAACGCGGATAAGTCATGAAATGTAGGCCTATTTCTGCGGTTGTAAATAGATTAAACTGAACGAGATGACACGTATCAGTCTCCTCCCTCGGAGCATATTTTGGTTAAATCAGTTATAGATTTAAGGAGCCTAATTTAATGTTTTCAAGTAATTTAAATCCATTCAAATAATGGGTAAAGTGATCTTTAAAAAGGTAGTCTACTGATGACGGTCTTAGTGCACAAATCAAAGACTAATCTACTATTTTAAAATAAGGAATAAATACCCATATTTTTGCAAATGATAGGGTTAAAGTGATTTGGAACAATTGAACCCATGGACACATGGACACACAGGGCCCCGAATGAGCACATTCTGGTTCCAGTCCATCAGCTGGAGGCTCAGCCAATCACCATGGCTTAACCTTTGAACCTTCAGAAAGGGGAACGGAAGTGTGAACAGGCCAAGGTAGTATTATGGGACAGAGGATGTGCTGCAAGGTAGTAAAGGAGACAAAAATTAATTATTCAATTCATTATTGTGAACTTGTAATTCTTTTTTTGATCTGTCTGCTTGCCATTACCTTACAGGTGTGGTACTAGCATCTCAGATTTCATTCATTTTAATGTTATCATGAAAGGGATTTTGCATTGCAAAAGGGGGTGGAGGAAATTGCTTTTTTGATATGTTTTGTAGGTCCACCTTAGCCATTAATTATTTGATCATTAAAAAAAAAAACATGAATTTCCTCCTGAAAATAGTATTCAACTATCATTGCCCATAAACTTATTTAGTGACTAAAGTGCACAGATAACTACAGGTCATAATTTGACCCATGAGTTTACTCTAAAACCCATGGTTTAGGTGGTTAATGGAGGGTTGTTTAGGAGTGTCCTTAAGATTCATTCTCCTGGATGGGGGAGAGAGAATATCTGGAAAAATTAAAATTATATCATTTGTGAAGCTGTCCTTAAGTGAGCCAGACTATAATTTAACAAGTGGCTGTGTTGCTTCAGAGAGGCCCGTGACCATTGGGATAATCTAGTGTGTGTGTGTATGTGTCTGAGCTGTGAAGGGCTTAAATAAGAGTTGCTAATGCTAGGTGTAAATCGGGCCTATGTTGGTTTTTGTGGTTGAGCTTGTTCCCTGTTTTAAAATCTAGATATACATGGCTATGATAAACATAAAAAAAAAAAGTGATTACAAGCTAACCTTTGTACAGATTTCACCTTGTGTCATCGTGGCTCATGTTTGTAAAGTAGCTCCTGGCTCTTAATAAAGAATTTGGGGTCAAAGGGTCTTGGTGGGGCCCCACCTGTAAATAAGCGAGGGAAGCACTGGGGTGTCTAAAATTCTGAATGTGTCTCCTTGTCATTCTACTAGTAGGGCAGAGGTGCTTCAGATCTCCCTCTGCACACTGATGACAAACTCGGTGGGTTTGTGTGGGTGCACCATTTTAAGAGTCACTGTCAATGTTTTTTAAAATCTGTGGAAAATAAGCATTTTTGTAACTTTGAAACACACCGTGGCGAGGGAGTGTAGTTAAAACTTCAAGAGGCCAGTGGAAACCAAACAGTGTGAAGCCATTCAGAACTTTGCATTCTGAATAGTCAATGAAGGCACAAGCAAGGAGCAGTGTGTGTGTGTTCTAACATGGCTGAGGTTTGCCGTGTGGATGTTCATTTGTGTTGAGTATGGACTGCAAGAGCTGTAGTATAGGCTATGCAGATAATGAATGGAGATACAATTGAAATGAATATGGATGTGGCGCAGTCCCATGTTGCTTTTCATAGGATTTCGTCTGTGGGTTTGCACACACACTCTATAGTGCAGAGGCCCCATAGATCCCAGCTGGGCTGTGGAGAGGGGGCGGCGGCTGTTGAATGTGTAGAATGTTCGTTGAATTTAAAAGTAAATAAGGAGCCCTGCCTCCATTGGTGTCGTCACATGACCAACCTCCAACCTACATGTTTCTGTCAGTGGACTTGTCTGTGTCCATGGCAACGGGGACCCACCCCCACAGGGCAGAGAAGGCCCTTGTTGCCCTTCCCTGAAACAGGGCTTCTCGTACCCCCACCCCCCTCCCTTTTCCAAATCAAAGGCTGGGGACTGGGGAATGCACCCCCGTCCTCCTCTGCACTCCCTCCCCCGCCTGACTTCCTCAGTGTGTGGAGCTATAGGTTAATCCGGCTGGAAAGTGCTTGGTGCATTTTCACATTTCGCACGGCATTCCCACCGCAATGCAGAGCACACGGTTGGGGGGGAAAAGGGGCCGCATAAGCCAGGAATGGCACAGAGGCCCGGAAAGGGCTGGAATTCCTCAGGAGCTGGTTGGGAATGTTTAAATTTGTTATTAATTTTTTTTAAACAATTTGGCCGTTTTGAAACACATTAATATTATTCACATTCTAATGATTGAATTGAAAATTAAGGCAAAGCCAGTAAATCATACTGAAGGGTCTCGTAGATTTGATGAGCGGAATTGTAAATTAACTTCCTTCCTAATGACCCTCCAATTGGGCCCTATGCTGCCCTGTAGAACGCACCTTAAGATCTGCAGATGTCATATTTTTGGAGTATTTGTGTGTACATGGCTAGAAATGGTATTGATGCTTTCAGTGTGGTCTTCCACGTGCCTAGTGAGAGTGAAGCCATGTCGTACTATGTAGGGGATTGGTCTGTAACTTGCCTGCTTAGCTTTGGGGGACACGATTGTTCATTGATTGGACAAGGTAAACTCAGTGATGTGTTGCTTATTAGGGCTGTGTCGGCCATTCAACAGTTTGAAGGCAGAACTTGCATGGGATATCAATTCAGTAAGTTCTGCTTTGTCTACATTGGGGGGGGGGGGGGGGGGGGGGGTGATATTGTGTTTATATGGTCTGTGTGCAAAATGTGTGTGTCAGGGTTGTAGCCTGTGCAGTGCTTTGAGGTGTGTTTGTCAGTGTGTACACAGGTCACATTTGGAGCTGGAACTCTCAGCCGTATGTACATTGTGTTCCTTTAGGTTGGTCTGTGTGTGTGTAAACAGGTTGTGGACTTTGGTGTTGCCTAGACACATTACCCACTTGACTGTAATCTCAGGGACACCTTTCTGAAACTGGAGGGTAGCGTGTAGAATGGGTATCATTCAGTCAGTTCTGCAACTATGTATTCACAAGGCAGGCACTGGCTCTTGCGGATACTTAATGGATCATAAACTGAATGAAAATGTGGAACGCGCGCTTGCAAATGTTGCTGTCAACAGTGCTAAATTGCTCTCTCTAATGGGGAAGTGGAGCCGCGCTTCAATTAGCCGCCCTCCACCCTGCGCTTACTGTACACGGTGCGGTTGGCCGAGTGCGTTTTCCAATGAGCTTGCTCTGTTCCCGAGCCTCGTCTGCTGTGACGCGGCCGGTGGAGGTTCCCTTCGTTTTACAACCCCTCGTCCTTTCTCTTCCGCTCCTCGCCATCCTTTAGCTCTCTCTGGATCCCCCTCCAGTAAAAGTGTGCTTCTTTATTGATTGAATGTGATTGCTGATGGAGTGGGGAGGGGGGGGGATCTAGTCGATATGCCCTGTGCTATCAGCTCGTCTATGCCGATCTAGTCCTCAGGAGTCCGTGGGGAGGGGCCGTGTGTGTGCCTCTCTCGTTCACCCCCGTCTCCCCCCCCCCTTTAGCTGTCTGTCCTTTAGTCTCCAAGGGTACGCTCTCCCCTCTTCTCCGCATCCTTCACTTCCCCATGTCTTTCTTCTCTCAGCTTCCGCCTCTCCTCCCTCTCCCTTCTGTCCTGCTGTCCTCCCTCTCACTCTCCTTCCCTGTGCCCCCGTCAGTCTCCCAACCCGTTTAGTGTGATCGGATGCAGACTTTGTTGTTTTTCCTGATGATTTCCTACCCTCTAAGTCAACGTTGCTCCATCCAGCCGGCAGTTCCATGGGTGGTGCCTGCCGCTCTGATTTGGGGGGGGGGGGGGGCTATATAATCGGTGAGCTATATCCAGTTTGTCCACCTCACCACTGAGGTTGAAGGGGGAAGGGGGGGGGTATGGGATTGAATGGGTCAGTTTGTCATCTTTCTGAACAGATCACTGGTGCTGACTGTCTTCCGTTTTGCCCTCTCTCACCCCCTCCCTCCCTTCCTCTCTCCCCAGGAGCTGTAAACTGCAGATCAGGAACATCCCGCCTCACATGCAGTGGGAGGTGAGTGTCGAGCGGCGCATGTGCAGGGTTCTGGGGTGGCCACAGGATAGAGGGCTCCTATATTAACACAGCATTGGCCGAAAAGATTCTCTTTAGTAGGTTTTCACTGTGGGCGTGATGCACAGCAGGTTAATGTATAGTTAAAGAAGAATCGAGATGTAACAGCCTCTTAAATGCTCTCATTTTGTAGACAGTCACTCCGCATTCAGGTCAGATGGCGTTTCTTGATTTTCAAACAAGTATCAATCTAGCAGTCATAGTGTGCCTTCCCTCTGTGGGTCCCAACCATCATTGTGTCATCTATTTGGCACTGTCTGCATGCCTACCTGCTGCGCTGCCCTTGGCAATGGAAGACATGTTAGCTAACGTGACAAACCTGCTGTTGGACCAGCTAGTAGCCTCTTTTGGAAATGTTAAGTTCCATCTAACAACGCTTCCTAAATACTGACCCTGTAACTCAGGAGGAAAGGCCTACGACTGGATCAACCTCAAAGCACAAGATTATGTTTTAGTGTCTACTCTGCCTGCTTGACTTTATTACAATGGTAAAATACAGTACCATTTCATCTAGGACATTTTCCTTTTCATTCCCTAAAAAATAAGCGTCGTTTCTATTGTGAATCAGGCCATCTTTGTTCTGATGGCTTTGGCTACGCTAGTTCAGGCATTGTAATGGTGGGTTTGTCTTGCTCAAACGTTTCAATGTGTTGCAGTTCTGCCCACCCAGCCATGTTAGTTGTATGTGAAGGGGGAGGGGGGAAGTAAAATGGATGGGTTCGTAGACGTAAAGGAGCCCTCGTGTGTTAAGGCGAACCATGCCATAGACTCGGGCTGGGAGCGGGGATATGCGTATGTTCGCTGGCAGAAAGTAGCTGGGTGGCCCTGGTCTTTCCTCGCTCCATGTGCTGCAGGATTCACAGAATGTGTAGCATTACTCCCGCCCCTCCCCCAACCAACGCTTCCTTCTGGAATGCACCCCACCCTTTCCTGAATGGCCTCGATTCCTATTGGTCAGCCTTGGAAGACGGGCAGGCCAGAGCAGCCTGTGAGACGCAGAAATGTTCTCGCTCTAGGGGCCTGTCCTATCGGTAGTGGAGCAGCCAATGGCAATGATTAGAGATGACAGTGGGCGGGAGGCAGTGTGATTGGCTGGCTTGATCGGAGTGGGAGGCTGACGGATGGTGCGGTTGGCTAGAAAGGGGGTTGAGCTGTTGGGGGCGTGCTGTTAGTTTGACTGCCTACAGGCCAAACACCTCAAACTGTGCACAAAGTACGAACGCCTAGCTCATTCACCAATGGACTGAGAGGCCAGAGCCAATCTGTTCATTCAAATCCTGTGGCTGACAGATATGGGCGGGTTGCCAGTTTTGGCTTTCACATTGAGTGGTTGTACTCGCATGAATCGATTTTGATTTCTTGTTTTGTCTATGAATAATTTGCACAATTAAATAAATGCTAAATATAAAATGTACATTTACCATTGCATTTGCACAGACAAATACTAGTCAAAACAATCATGTTGTCTAGCTAATTTGTCATCCAGTGGGTTGATCTTGTCTCTCTAACTCTCATCTGGTCTCTCTGTAATCAGACCCTCTCTTCCTCTCAGGTCCTGGACGGCCTGCTCGCTCAGTATGGTGCTGTGGAGAACTGTGAACAAGGTACACACACCTTTTGATATTCATACACTCCTTCCCTTCTTGCCCACCGGCTTGGTGTGTGTGTCAAACGTGTTGACACGCACATCGTGTGATGAGTGTCAGTTGGCTTTTTAGTCGTCACATGTCACTCCCAAACTCTCTTGTATGTGTTCTATAAGGACGTAGGGCCAGAGGCATATCTAGAGATTTTCATTCGGGGTGGCAATTGGGAGGCAGAAGGAAGTTGTTGGGTGGCCTCCTGGAGGCGAATCCAAACCCAAAGTAGGGGGGGTACAGTGATTAGGCTATAACATTATAGTTTAAATTAAACAGTAACATTAATATTATTTATTAAAATGTTCTGTAATGTACAACAACAAAAAATCCATGGGAAGATTGGGGTGGCAGTATTTCCACCACAGAGATCCACCACTGCGTAGGGCACATCCTCAAGGCAGCGTTAACAGTATGCCGTCAAAAAGGATGTCTTCTCTGAATAGGTGTCTCGTGACAGGAACTTAGAATAAACACTTTATTTAATTATACAGAAATGAAATATTTTCTGGGTGACTGGTTGCTACTCAACATGGAATCTAAGTCTTCATTGACCTGCATTAATGGAAAAAATATTATAAAAGATTTGCTAGTTCAGTGCTCTTCAATTGTTGTACAACATTGTAGGGCTGTGTTCTACAGAATTATTTCTGTTTCGTTACTGTGTGACAATCCTCTATTTGGCATGTTTTGAAGACAAAACCTAATCTGGGACACATGGTCCTAGTCTGAATACTGTGTGAGTTGACTTGTTACTTCTTTTTTTGTCCCCGCCCCCCCCCCCCCCCCCCCCCTCTCCCACAGTGAACACAGACACAGAGACTGCCGTTGTCAATGTCAGATATGCAGCTAAAGACCAGGCCAGGCTGTGAGTAACCAATGTTGTCTTTCTTTCTCTCCTCATGCATAAACGCACCCAATTTCATGGATGTAGAGTGCTCTTGTATTGGTTTCTCACTCGGCTTGACACCACTTTCAAAAGTGTGTTTGGAGAAAGGCCCATTCTCTTGTGTAGTGCACCTGATTTTTCTTTTCACACTGACCAGTCATGTTTTATTTCGACATGCAGTGACCTAGTGGGGGGAAATGGTCTCTTTGCTGCCCTCTGTTGTTGGTAACCTGCACTGCTATGGGGCATCTGCGCTAATGGGTTGTGGACACCCAAGCGCTAGAAGTTTGTTTGAATGCAGAAAGAAATCCTCAAGCCTAGGTTTAGAAAATAAACCTTCCTTGCGCACCCTGTAGCATGCCTTTGTTCTACCTTGGCCAAGATCATTAGAGCCTTGAGTAGAAGCAAACATTTAATTGGTGCTCTCACCTGTAAGCTCAACTCAACCTCCAATACTTGAAATCCTCTACTCCTCCACCTCTATACCTTGTGAATAGAATCTCTCCATTCACAGAACTGAAGTGTTTGCCTTGCCCCCCCCTTGTGTGACTAACGGGTGACTGTCGTTGCCAGGGCGATGGAGAAGCTGAACGGCTTCCTTATGGAGAACTACACCTTGAAGGTGTCATACATACCAGACGAAAACGCTGCCCCCGACGCTGCCCCCCTGGGGGGCAGGCGGGGCTTTGCCCCCAGAGGCTCTTCCCGGTCGGGCTCCCCAGGCCTGGGGGCGCGGCCCAAGCTACAGTCGGACGTTCCCCTCCGCATGCTGGTGCCCACCCAGTTCGTAGGGGCCATCATCGGCAAGGAGGGAGCCACCATCCGCAACATCACCAAACAGACCCACTCAAAGTAAGAACCACACGCGCGTATGTAAATGTACACATAATTTTAAAGTAGGCCGCTGACATATCTTGGACTATACTAAATGTGCACGCAAGCACATGCACTCAGTTCAAATGAATATACACGTTTAAGGGCGATTATCTGTCTTATTTATTTTTCGGTCTGAAATGTCCTGGTAACTTGACATGCAATTGACCAACCCTTCCGCTTCTCCCTTCCTCTCCAGGATTGACATCCACAGGAAAGAGAACGCAGGAGCCGCAGAGAAGCCCATCACGGTCCACTCCACCCCGGAGGGCTGCTCCAATGCCTGCAGGACCATCATGGAGATCATGCAGAAGGAGGCCTTGGACACCAAGTTGTGAGTTCAGCACCCAGTCAAGGGACACCAGGCCGGGGGGGGTCGGTTAACCCTACAACCGCTCGACGCATGCGACCGGCCAACGCTCACCCCGTGTTCTTCCCTGCCTCCTTTCACAGCACGGAGGAGATCCCGCTGAAGATCCTGGCGCACAATAACTTTGTGGGTCGACTAATCGGGAAGGAAGGACGAAACCTGAAAAAGATTGAGCAGGACACAGAGACGAAGATCACCATATCTCCGTAAGACCAGCTCTCACCAGTTTATTTTTTCCTCAATGTCAAACAGAGAATTGCTACCGCCGTAAGAACACTGACTATTGACACCGTGGTCCTTATCGTGCCCGTCCAGCCTGCAGGATCTGACCCTGTACAACCCCGAGAGGACCATCACAGTGAAAGGCTCCATCGAGGCTTGCTCCCGTGCCGAGGAGGAGGTGATGAAGAAGGTCAGGGAGTCGTACGAGAACGACTGCGCCGCCATGAACGTAGGTCCACCCCTTCGTCACCGAGGCTGTGGTGTGGAAAGAGGCTTTTGCATTTCCTTCCAAAATGGAACTCCCTCCACAGTACGTGCATGTGTCCTGTTTTCTGATTGCAGATGTGATTTATTTCAATAATTTCCCCTGCTCCTCCTCTCTCCAGCTGCAGTCTAACCTGATCCCTGGGTTGAATCTGAACGCTCTGGGTCTGTTTCCGGGCGGGGCTCCCGGTATGCCCCCTTCCATGGCCAACGCCCCCCCTCCTGGTGCCCAGGCAGGAGGTTACTCCTTTGGGGTAAGTTTGTGTCCCCGTCCCCCCCCCCTCCTCCATCATCACCATGCTCTTTCTCCCTGACAGTTACATAGACCGCTATGCTACAGTGGGTGTGACCGTCGCCATCAATACAGGCCTTCTAAACAGTCATGGAGACAGGGAGAAACCAGACGAGAGAGAGCACGGGCCTAAAATATGTTCCTGTCTTAACAAACAGCCACTCTGGGTTCAGTGGTGATTCAGTCATATTTACCCCCCCCCCCTCTATCTCCTATAGAGCAGTCCCTTCGGGGGCGAAGCGCCATTTTGGGCGTCTATGCTGTCAGCGAGCAGCCAGCCCCTCTCCATTGTAAGTGTCCCGTTCCTGCAGGGCTTTGCACGGCTTCTGGATGCCCGCTGAGGGTCTGGGGATGCTGGGGCAGAGCTTGGCAGTGTCTGGGCCCCCTCCCTCCCAGTAACCTGATTGGGCAGGGCGGGGGGGCCTGTATCTCCTAACTCGTACCGGTGTGCGTTCGCTAACCGGCCAGTGTGGGAGCTCGTAGGCCGGTCAAGGTCACAGTGTCAGTTTGCTGGATTAGTTGGCTTTGGGTTACTGGATTTTGTGCAAATGGTTATCGTCAAGGATGGCATTTGCCTTGGTTCAGAACCATCGGTCCTGTCCTTCCTCAAGGATGAAGATTGCCAGATACCATCTTTAATACCTTTTTAATGTGTTTCTAACATAGATGGATGGTGCTATGCTTGACAGCCAGGGCAAGACCTCTGCACGTTCAACTGATCTACACAATGCCTGCTTGGGGTTAACCAATAAGAGATTGTTTGGAAAGGTTCCCTGTTTTTGGTGATTTGTCATACATGATTGCAGTTGCTTTTAAAATGGAGCATAGTTTCCTGTCCTCAGTTCAGTTTTTCCCAGTGGATACTGTCGCGTTGTGACGTAAAAGGTAGTTTCAGTTGGGGATGGTGCTGGTTCTTATACTGCTTATTAACTTACTGATTGAAACCCAGTTTCTCCGGTGTGCTACATCCACTATTACCTGAAGGCTGCTGCTTGCCCTGAAGGCTGCTGCTTGCTCAGACTAGCTGGTTAGCATATTCACACTGAAGTCTCTCCTGTCGGGTCTTATTGGGGAGTTGATCCCACAGCGTGTGGGATGGAGGGACGTGTGTGTGTGTGTAACGGTGGTCTGGTGTGGTCGTTCCCAGCAGGGCCAGCAGGAGTCGGAGACGGTGCACCTATTCATCCCTGCACTGGCGGTGGGCGCCATCATCGGCAAACAGGGTCAACACATCAAGCAACTGTCGCGCTTCGCTGGAGCGTCAATCAAGGTGAGGTCTGGGGAGGAATGGACAGGGTGGAAGGGGGGTTTTAAGGGTGGCGTTTCAGAGGAGTAATCTGAAGGCTTGTTTTGATCTTGTTGGGTTGGCTGTATGGACCTGAATACGAAGGGAGACTGCTGAAGGAAAACAACTTGAATAATGGATGGATTGATTATTTAGGGATCGTGTGTGTGTAGTTTTGCATTGGTTTAATGCTGGTCTCGTTTAATGCCCTCTCCTTCAGATCGCACCAGCAGATGGGGCAGACGCCAAGCAGAGAATGGTCATCGTTGCGGGACCGCCAGAAGCCCAGTTCAAGGTATGTTCCCTCCCTCCCGCAACCTACTGTTTGCTCCTAAGTGGGCGCCCTGCAGAGTGGAGGCTCCGGGACATCCAGTCACTCGTGGTGTTTTTTCAGGCTCAGGGTCGTATCTTTGGGAAGTTGAAGGAGGAGAACTTCTTTGGGCCCAAGGAGGAGGTGCGGCTGGAGGCTCACATCAAGGTGCCATCCTTCGCCGCCGGACGAGTCATCGGCAAGGGAGGAAAAACGGTACACGTTCTAGTGTTCGATAACGTGGGGGCGCTTTCCAAAAGTGGGGTGTGGGTTAGTGCTTCATTTTTCAATGTCCTCTCTCGTTCGCCCCTTCCCCTCTGGCAGGTGAACGAGCTCCAGAACCTGACCAGTGCTGAGGTGGTGGTCCCCCGGGAACAGACCCCAGACGAGAATGACCAAGTGGTGGTCAAAATCACTGGACACTTCTATGCAAGCCAGGTGGGTGTCGGGTTACCTAGTCCACCACTGTGGTCCACCTGCCTGTTCTACTGAACCCATGTTGGTGTAAGACAGGGCTATCCCGAGCCATCAGTGGTTTTTAAGTGGTGTAGCTAAGTGGCATTTATGAATGGTCATTGCATGAGTCAGATGACTCAAGGCGCCTGTGACATCTGTATAGCTGGTGCCTGCGCTACCTAATCCAGTATTGAAGCTGTACTGGCATCACTAGCACAACTCTCGACCAGCTTGAGTTTGTACTGAACTTCTATCCTTTTGACCTTGTGTGATCTCAGCTGGCCCAGAGGAAGATCCAGGAAATCCTGTGCCAAGTACGGCGGCAGCAGCAGCCCAAACCCTCGCCTGGGGCCCAGCCCCCCCTCCCCCGCAGGAAGTAGACGAGCCCACTGCGGTGGCTGGTGACGGAACGCGGCCCGAAGATGGACACGGAACGGCATGTGGCTGAAATGGAGATCAGAGGGGGAACAGGATACGGGACACGCTCATCTCAGGGGTCAAGGGTTGCCGAAGCCCTTCTGTATAAACCCCGACCCCCCTCTCTCCTGGACTGACACCTGGGTGGATATGACCCCCTCCCCCCCCCATCCCGCCCTGCACCCCTCACCTCTCTGCATCTCTGTGAGAATGTACTTCTGAGGGTTAAGATCCATGTCACCCCCACCCCAAACACACACACACACACACAACACACCTCGCCCCATCTCTCCCTTGCTTTCCCATGGGTGTTTTCCGATTCTTGTTTTTATTTTATTTTTCGGGGGGGACGTTAGGAAACACGGGAAGAAACGAGCCCATCTAATCACCTCCCTGGTGTGGTACTCAACCTCACATGTCGACAGACATTTCATTTGACTTTTTATTTCCTTCTGGCCTGAATGGAGTGTTTGTGTAATTGGTTGAAGCTTTGATATTTTGTTTTCTTTTTTTGGAAATGCATTGCTTCGAGTCCTGGTAGGACTAGGAGAAGGGTTTGGGGGGAGGGGGTGATACTCTTGTGTTTGGGACAGGACCCGCCAGCGGGGATATGAATACGTGGAATCCTGTCCCTTTATCAATAGTGGCATTTTATAAATTCGGATGCATTTTATAGATATACCCATATATATATATATTTAGAGGGGCGAGGACAGCACCGTCGTTGATACTCAACGGATGTGTTGCAACGGTGTTGGACAGGAAACCAATTTAATATGCATTTTACCGAACTACCTCAGGATCTAGTACCTCAGAAAAAATGATTATATATATATATATATATATGAAAAAAAATATTCTTTTTTTTTGTGCTTTTTTTTTTTTTTTTTTTTTTTTGCTTTGTGGTATTTTGTATACTTTATAAAGCTAATAGTTCTTGAACATTTTTATTTTTTTAAGAAAATTTAAAATTTGGTCGGCTGCCAACTGACCTGCCTTCAACTCTATTCCTCTGGGCGTGGCGCGGTGTGGGCACAGCGGCGTGAAGACAACATATGTTTGTGCGCCAACGGTGATCAAGACGATCCTGTACATAACGTCTGTCCTGTACAAAGAGCCCAAAGTGGAGTTGTTGCCCCTCTGCAGGCGGCTGACAGGAGTTATCAAGCTAAAAAATTGCCTCATCTTTCCTGAGGAATCCACCATCTTTTGAAATCCATTACAACAACTATCTTTAGAGAACGTTGAATAATGCTAATCGTACGTACTGCAGCTGCAGCTGATTGGGACATACTAACTTGACGGTACATTTCATTTCTAATTTGTTTTCCCTCATTTAGCCTTCGTAGTAGGACGGAGAGTATGGTCCTAGCTTTGCTCTTTTGCGCCCTACTGCTGTAAAAACAGAAACACAAGGCAGTGACCTTGTGTCCATCTCGCCTGCTTAGAACTTGGAACCTGTCTCCATGTGGCATCAGTTTCAGACAGAGGTCAAAGTGCTCTGAAGCCAGACCTGTTTAAGTTTTCTTTTTCTTTCATAGAGCAAGCTTTGCCTGGTGTGGTGGTCTGCGTAGGTGTGTAGCCACCAGGTCAACGTTTGGTGTCATTCACTGCATGGTGAGGATCGAGGGAGTCACACTGATGGATGCTTTAGGTTGAGTTTTTTTGCAATGGGAAATGAGGATAATTTGCCGCATTTGCCTAACCATGAGCAGCAACAGCAGCTGTATACCTTGACGTGAATAATTTGTCATTCACACAAAGCCAAAAGGCTCTCAAAAAAAAAATACAGAATTAAATCTTGTTTGGAATAAAAGGACGAAAGAAATTCTAGAATTATACCAAGTTCTTAAAAAAAAAAAAAAAAGTGTTCATGCAGAATGTAAATATGTCGATTGTGGTCAGAGAGGAAGTGCTCGAGTGTATCCATGCTTCCACAGTAGAACGCTTCTACCTCAGCTGAGGGGGGTGTGGTAGGCTGCACGCGCCCACCATACCCCCGCCTGGCGCCTACCCGCGCCACCATACCTCAGTCCCCTGGATAACTTCTCTATGCATGGGCGCTGCGGCGAGCACTTGCTCATGTGATCCCCCCTCCCCCCCCCCCCCCCTCCTTTCTGACATTGCGCTTTATCTGAGGGGCACAAGTGACACATTATCCTCCCCTCATGCTCCGTTTTGTTGATCTACCTCTTTAGACACGTATTTGAATTAGAGGCATACTTCTATTTGTTAGATTAATAGGGTTCCTTCTTGCCTTCCAACCTCTTCACCCCAGCTTTCCCAGATATTAATACAAATTTAAAAAAAATCATGTACTCTTTAGAATTTGAAAGAATAATTGAGAAAATTGATCAGAAATTTCATTTTGCCTGCGTTTATATATAAATATACTTCTCTAGTTTGATAGAAAAACTCACATGTTGCTATTCTTTCTGCTTCCATTCTTTTTTTTTGGTGGTGTGGCTTCCTTGTATTAAACTTTTCTTGCTTGGTTTTTTTCTTAAAGGTCAAATCACCTGTTTGCTTTTGGATTCAATGGATAAAAAGTATAAAAAAAATATATATACTGTTTATAAAAAGGGCCTGCCTTTTGTTGTTTCTGGTTTCGAAGAAGAAAAAAGAGATACGCAAGTCCAGTCTTTCTTTCCTATTATGTCTTCACTGATGCTACATTCACCTGCTGATTTCGATTGCAATTTGTTGTGTTAGCATTCTTGGCTGTGTAATATGGAAAATCATGTTGGTGTGGGACGGATGAGGGACTTGGTTTGGGAGTATTTACAGAGAAGTGGTGTGGTTTCGGCTCTGTCTGCCGTCACCCACCTCCCCACCCCATAATTGCGACCATGCTTGTGCCCCCTCACCTCCTGGCCCCTTCTCACTCACACAGCTCCACTGGTCAAATTGCCTCTGAAATGAATAAAAAAACAGAAATTGGCTCCTATCTACTCTGGTTCCTTTTTTACTGATGTTTGTATTTGCCAAATTGGGACTCTTTTGGAATGTTTAAGTGTGTTCTTAAATCTGAAGATATATTTACAAGTTGCTTCTTTTTTTAATATTAGTACATGATTAAATATTCAATTTTATATTAGGGTTGTATTTTATACGGCATCTGATCACAAGTATGTGAGGCTGGTCTTCGTGTCAAGTTTTGTGCAGAGTTGGCAGAAGGTTTGCCCCTGAAAAGGGCATGCAGAGTATGGTAGCCTTGTGAATTTGACATGGTGGTTTGGATTAGAATATCCATATGTTGACCTGTCACGATAGAAACTAAGAATCACATTTGTCACAGAGGTTTAATGGTTAGTTCACAAGCTCAGAATTGTTGAGGTCTGTCAGATTCTAAGTTAATATATATATATACATATATATATGGCAGTTGCCAGTTTAATACATGGATGAAAGGGGTAAAAAAGATTAAGTCACTAGTGTACAGTTAATTTAATGGACAGATGTTGAATAACTTCTCCTCCACACTTAATCTCAGTTCTTAAATCAATTATATATATTTTTTAATATGGGTAAATCATCTTATAGCTCATAAAGCACAGCATGAAGACCTCTTAGTATCTAACTATATCGCAGCAACCTTGTCAAGTGGACAAAGTGAAGGTGTGCAGGAGATGAAATGGAATAAGATCTGTTTCACCCCTCCAAAAGCATCTGCAAACAACCTTTAACTCACACAGAACCCTCTTTCTTCCATTTGGAATATAATCAAACGTGCTTACTTTCAAGACACAAATTCAAAGGTATTAGTACTTTATATTTCTGTGTGGAAGTGAACTGAAGCAACTTTTTTCACTCTTACTCTAGACACAAGGTTCCTGGATTATTTACGTGTGCTTAACATGTAGACTTGTAGGGAAAACAAGCCCTAATTATTGTCAGCAGATCCTACACGGGGCCCCTCTCCGTCAACAGGTGACGGCTCTCCTCATTTGAAGGGAAAAGCGTGTCCCTCAGCTTGCTCATGCGACCTCCGACCCCAACGAAGCCACTGGCGTCCTCCACCAGAGACCTCCTTACGGGTCTGTATACCTTGTAGCGCCTGGGAGGGAGAGAGGGAGGCCATGTTTTATACGACAACACAGCAGGAGGAAGTTTAGTGAAAGGTCGTATTCATGGTGAGGGATGAGAAAGAACAGGACACACGTAGATGAGGTGCATTTTGACACGAAAAGAAAGTGAACTCACTTGTAGACCACGAAGGCGATGAAGGCAAAGATGGCCACCAGGAAGGCACTAGAGGAGAGGACCACCTCCGCTGCACGGGGACTCTTCGGCGCTGCAGGGAACCGTGACAACAATGGAGAATGAGGATTGAGAAGGTTCAAAGGGTGGTGGGGGGATCACAAAAAAAACAATATGAAGGATTGGAAAATTCCTGAAAAGTCACGTTATTAAGACTCCCATCCACTCATCCAACATTTTCTCCAATGCAGGAGGACAACATTTCCACATGTCTACCATATGACCTGACTGACCAGGGGTGTCGGGGCTGCCGATGGTGATGGTGGTGCTGGCGAGGGCCAGGCTGGTGGCGTCCTCCAGAGTAATGTTGACGCAGTAGGTGCCTGGCTCCATGAAGGTCCTCCTCAGGCGCACCTTGCAGCCTGACGACGGGGGCACGTCATCACACACGATGTTTCGCACCTGGCGACAGGTGGGGTCAGCCACGATGGTGCAGGCCGAGGTAGGGGTGCTGGGCAGGAAGAGTTCAATGTGAATGCTCAACTGGTCGGTAGCTGTACTTGAATGTATTGCATGCACGTTTGTAACCTAAACAACAGAAACCTACAACTCCCAGAAGCCCTGCTAGCACCCAGGGAAACCCCGCCTTTCTCACCTGCCCAAACACTTTACCAGGAAGCTGATGTCAGTGTTCGTCACCTTGGCGGCAGATACATCCACAATCCGATTGGCTGGCTGGTTGTGGACAGTTTGCTTGGGTTCTGTCAAGTACAAAGCATGTGTAGGTTAGTTTAGGTTGAGTTCTATGTGAAGCCCTATGTGGGAAGTAAAAGGGCTATACAAATTAAAATGTGGTTTGATTGGCTGTATGACAAGAATGAGTGTCTGTGTATTGTCCACTTCACCCACCAATGATGGTGATGTCACTCTGGAAGGTTCCATGGAGATAGCGGAAACACTCTCTGTCTGCCAGGTGTGTGTGTCTAAGCAGGGCCATGGGTGTCGGGTTGAACCCCGGGGTCACCTCGGCAACCGTAGGGGGGAGGGGCTCCGTGGTGGGGAATCCTGTTGTCACAGCACCGGACAGGGTCGTGGGGAGGGGCCTTGCTGTGGTGACTGGCACTGAGACAGGAAGTAGGAAAAACATAGATTAAAACATCACAGCAAACAAAGACTTGACCATGTGACCCATGGTTGGGATTTTCCTCACCATGAGTAGTCTCCATCCTGCTGGTGATGGCATGAGTGCCAGGGGGAGGAGTCTGAGCTGCTGATGAGGAGACAGAAAGAACGAGAGAGCAAATGAAGCATGGGTCTACAGTGTGTGCTGGTAGATGAGGGCTCCGGCGTGCATGTGCCCACCTGTAGTGTGGGGGGAAGTGACGCTCATGGGCGTGGGCAAGGCTTGAGGGCATTCGATGCGAAAGGCCGCCTCAACCGTGAGCTTCACGTTGACGTCGCCCAGCGTGCTGTAGGCGTGCGTGGCCACGTTGCTATGGGTCACCAGCTGGTTTCCGTCTTTGAAGTCCCAGATGTAGTCGACGGCGGCTGCGGTCTTGAGGTAAGCGCTGGGGTCGTGGACCTGGACGTTGAACACCACTTCCTCACCACGCACAAACACACTCTCGGAGAGGTTGGCTGCTGCCTTCTGGGATATGTTGACTGCCAGAGGGATCTTGTCTGTAGTGGCCAATCACAGGTAAACTCAGCGTGTGTGACGTGTGAGAGGATGTGTTTGAGTCTGTGTGGGTTGTGTGATGAAGAGGGACAGAGCGAGCTCACCTGTCACAAAAAAGACTGTGTTGTCGGTGGAGAGAGGACTGTACTTTCTACGCTCTCGTTTCCTGTATACCATCACCTCCATCATCCCAGCCCCCATAGTGATGTTGGTGGTGTTGAGGGTCAGGCTGGAGGAGGAGCCATCGCAAGTCTCTAAGTACTGGCCTGGGAGGGATGGAGGGGAGGAGGATTTCTGTGAGAAAGGTTTCTGTGCACGGTAGTGTGAGTGCGTGTGTGTGTGCTTGAAAGAAAGAGTGGGTGTGTGTGTGTCCTCCCTTACCCATAGTGTGCCACACGTAAACATAACCCTTGTGTCTCCAGTCGTTGCTCTGGGGGAAGGGTTTGCCATCAGGGAACACGTTACATTTCTTTAGGTCTGTGCACTTCCCAAAACCATAATCATCCAGCCAAGAGGTCCAGTTGTAGACAAAGCCAGAACGCACTTGACCATTAGCTAACAGAAGAGATGGGACAGGTAAAGTTATATAACCCACAGGTAAAATATTTAGCAATAATATCTAAGAGGTTGCCTAACCTCTCTATTATAAGTAGGTTATTGATTGCATCCCACACAACATTTTATTATTGGTCTAAATCTGAATTCAACCTTTAGTAAATGAATACAAATCCGCATTTCTGGCACAAGTTTTAATATGGGAGCAAGTGTTTTGTGTTTTGCCTAATCTGTGATGTAATTTCCGTGTTTAATGCTGTGGTCATTGGGAAGCACCTGAGGCCTCCATACCGTCTTCACAGT
This sequence comes from Hypomesus transpacificus, assembly GCF_021917145.1. Taxonomy (NCBI): domain Eukaryota; kingdom Metazoa; phylum Chordata; class Actinopteri; order Osmeriformes; family Osmeridae; genus Hypomesus; species Hypomesus transpacificus. The sequence goes on from NC_061063.1 coordinate 7,985,283, forward strand.
GTTCGTCCCACACGAGGTACCCGTTGGCATCCTCCTTCTGGCACTTGGGATACTCCAGCTTAGCGGTGAAGGAGATACACGAGCCGTTTATTGCTGGGCTGTCGCTGGTGAGACGGACTTTGACTGGTTTACCTGGAGAAAATGACAACCGTCGATCAGGTTTCTCATGCATTGTCATGAATTGTGAAGGAAAACACTATTGGTCATGCCAAGCCTACAATAGCCAATTTTTGCGTATGTGGACATTCAGTGTTTTACCCTTTCCGTGCGTTAATTCCTTGGGACCGAAAGGCGGGTACAGGTAATCATCCCAGGGGTTGGTGTCCGGGTCCCACCCCGGGATCGGAGGGAACTTGACTGACACTGAGTGCTTATGATCGAACATGTCCCTGTATGCTGACAAAGAAAGAAATTCAATTAGTAAGTCAAATTAAAAGGGGATAGCCTTTGTTTGGGGTTATATTAGTGACGGACAAATTCAGTTTAAATAAACATATGCTGTTTTGAATAGGGGTTGTGTGAAGTCGGTAAGCTATTTAATAATAGACTGTTTTATGAAAAAACAAAGCCATACATTTAGGATATATCTGTGTATCTAAGGATCCGTTTTGTAAAATGTATAATGAAACTACAATCGACTGTAATGTAATCTACTCGACTGAATTATGAGTTATTGAAGGCTAAAGGACAAGTGTAACGAAGTGGGCTGCTTAGACTGTCTTTCTTATGAATTTATGAGTTGTGAATTTACAAATACAGTGATTATTGGGTGTCCCGGGCACAAGACAGATTTGCCCCGTGAACGCGCGTTAATTAGGCTCATGAGACTATGACAGGCAGGACAAGCACGCGGACACTGAACACTAACAGCATTCGCTTTAAAACAAATCTTCTTAAATAAACAATGTCAGCAAATACCCCATAAGGTCCCTTGACTTCATACTCAAACACACTGTTTGTCGACATAAAAAATGTTAGCCAGTAAATGTTTAAACTGAGAAATATAAAACAACAACAAAAATAGTTTGTAGCTATTTATGTATTGTCTTTTTAAGGACTAAATTATTCTACAATTATAATTTCAACCCTCAATCGTTTTATTACCGTCGGCCTATGCGCCATCTTCATTTAGCATATCTTGTTCATCACATTGTAGATTAGTTAACTTCTAACCAAAAGTACAATACAAAAAATTACTTACTTTTGCGTCCATCGCCTTTTGAAACGAAAAACGTGCATACCAGCACAAAAATATAATGCATAGCTCCCATTTCCACCCCAAATAAATTTGTATATCGTTATTCGTATATCCACACCACAGCCCACCAAAAACAGTGTCCCTTTACGCAGACCCCACCAAGAACTGCTTCAATGCGCCCAGCACCTTTTCTCTCCAACTTCTTCTCCCGCGTGCCCCAAGATTCTTAATTCAATAGCGGGACTGCGCGCTCTAACATGTGATTTTTGTAACGAGCTGCATCTCATCCCTCATTAGGTTCCTCCTGGACAGAGCTTCTCAAGCTTCCTGTGGACATACGAAGTTCCCAATCTTTCTCCCCTTGTTCATCTTCAGGCAAAGATTTTACTTGACACCAAACGTTGTCCATATTTCGTGTTTATTCATCAGTTGCCAGAAACTGCAGGAAAGCTGAGATGGCAAAGGTTTTATGCATGCAATCTACACTTAAATCCCGATATTTGTCTATTATGACTGTATTTAATTGTTTAAATTGTTCCTAATTTTGTTTAATGTTCATTTTTGTAATATTAATTCTGACCCATTTTTCTCACCATTTAGCTTATAAAAACACATAGGTCTACGTATAAGTGTCACGCTTTATTTAGATTTCACTATAAATAAATGGGAATAAAATGTACAACTGAATTAAACAGCAGCAAAATCGCACAGTAAAATTAGTCGTAAAATAGGCATGCCTAAAGTCTTGAGTACAGCCCTCACGTGGTAGTGTAGTCTTAATTAGCATCCAATTAAGTCATTTTCCAAAACCCCTGCCCCATCCAATCTAATCAATATGCTTCCTACCCTCTAAGGGTGATCTTTAGACATTTCTTGCAGAACTTACATTTCAGTCTATATCTCACATTTTTTGACTGACTTATCTGAAATTCCAATGGGCAAAAGCATCCACATTCAAGACGAAACACTGATATGGAAACTAATAACATACAGCTGTTCGCTTGTCAGTACACTTGGTGAGAAGCGGCAATATGCAGTACAGCCAAGCGTCCAGCAGAGAGCAGCACCACTCCGAACACCCTCTTCGAGCTGCAGACGTCTCTGATCAGCAGTTGAGCCCAGTGTCCAGTACTTATAACAAGTCGTATAACTCAGAAACCCAGTACACATGTTCAAAATTCGCACACATGTTGAGGTATCCAACACTTCAATGAATATCTATAGAGGAGGTGATGTCATATGGGGTTGTCTGGCCATGTCAGGGTCTCTTGAGGTGGTCTCCCCATGAGGAAGCCATTGACCTGTGTTCCACCCTCACACGCCCATATTTTAATTGTGTTTATGCATGTCTGTTGAGAAATGGATGCATGCAAGCCAGTACTTGTGATCTCTTTTCACTTACAGTGCTGATTACGAAAAGGGAATGGAATGCTGGAACATTCCTTGGGATGCGTAGGAGTGTGTGTGTGTGTGTGTGTGCAGGTCTGTTGAAAGCTCCAAGGTCCATTTGAATGTGTGTTTGTAGGGCGGTTTGGACCTCTGGCAGTGGAACATTTCACTGTGTCTGTTTTGGCAGGAGAGTGGAACGTGTGAAAGTGTTCTCTCTGTGGACGGAAAGATTATGTTCTGTACGGCTGTCTCAGGATTTAAGGTTGGAGAACAGGTCTTTTTGCCTTCACCCCTCCCCTAACCATCTCATACGCCAAACTCTGTTTTGATATCTGTCTGGATGCACTTGTTCATCCCTGGCGTTTTCTGTCTCTCTTAGTTTCTGAATTTTTGTACATGTCTCCCCCCCCCTTTCTCTCTCTCTCTCTCTCTCTCTCTCTCTCTCTCTCTCTCTCTCTCTCTCTCTCTCTCTCTCTCTCTCTCTCTCTCTCTCTCTCTCTGTCTGTCTCTCTCGCTTTGCTTGTCCCTTTCTCTCTCTCTACTTGTCCCTGTTGTTCTCTCTCTTTCTCCAGGTGTCGCTTCCTCAGGTGGAACATCAAACCTCTGTGGACTCCCTCATTACAGAGGCTGCTTGGAGACTGATGGCTTTGCCCTGTCATCGTGAGGGGACCCTTTTGAGGGGGACACAAGGACCCTTCCATCCACTCACACAAGGTAATTACAGACACTGCAGCCGCCACAAACACAGGGGACCCGACCTGGTCTGTAAGCTCCGCCAATTGACTGGAGCTGGAAGCCAACTCTGTCATCACAGCCAGACAGAAGATCAATACAAGCCTACAATAGGTAACAAACAAGTCAAAACACACTGAGGCAGAGCCAAGTGAGCCAAGTATAACATAATTCTGACCACTGTGACCTATTTTATCCCAAAGTATCTCTCTGAAGGCAAGATAGCCTATATTTCGAGTGTCTTCGATAGAAATCAAGTGAGTGGAAGAGGAGGCCATGCCAGAAGTCGTGTGTGGAGCCAAGCGACCTGCTCTGAGAGCGAGAGAGAGCAAAAACAGCCGCGAAGGTTGCCAAAAACCAATGTGAAAACCGGAGAGCTCGTGTCTGTAGCCGACGCCCGGCGGGGCTGCATAGCGCAAACAGCCAGTCATGGGACCGCGAGGACCTTCGCCAGCTGGCTCAGGGTAAAACATCTTTGATGTTACCCACCGGGGAGATGTCCAGAGCTAATGAGGAGTAGCATACACACGTAAACTGGAAACGTAAATCAAACATGCTTTTTGATATGATACATTTCAAGCGTGGTCTTACTTTCTTTCCTTTAAACCATTTTGTTGTTGGCTATGTCACAACAAACAAAAAGTGTGTGGGCACTGGAAATTGAATAATAGTCAACAACAAAGTAAATGGGTCGTCTCACCGGTCTGCAGGTGTTAAAGTGTTAAACCGATAGCGTTAGGACCACGGGGACGCAAAAGGAGAAGTGTATAAAAGAGTACCTCTCTCCAAGAAGAGACAGAAGAAATGTAGAACTTTGACCTGCACGCAGTGAGCGGCGTCGATCTCCTGATGCTCAAAGGTGTAGCTATGCGAAAACCTGAGGTGCAGAATTCTGAATATTTCGACTGTCGACTGCGTATTTGAACACGCGAAGTGCAACATGGGCAAGAGAATCAACTAATAAATCACTGAAATCCTTATAGACAGTTGGACTCAGTATGACTATTTGGAGCAGACCCAGACCTAGCCGTCGGCAGATGTTATGTCTCTGGTTGCTGCTTCTTGCCCTTGCACTTGCTGCCCTGGGACTCACTGACCTCGTATTTCAAGAGGACATTCAAAAAACGTTAAAGTTGCCTCGCCGTCCCATGCAAAGTCTTTCGGTAGGTCCTCCGGATTTGGAGGTAATTGTGGACTCCCGGGACCGGGCAGGACACCAACATGATGTTGGTCTCTCCCCTCTCAACTCTCTACAAGAAGACCAGCTTCTTATGGTACTGTCAACCCAAAGAGAAAACCCGGCTTTATTGCCGAGGAAAGAAAGTTACAGGGTGGTTCTGCCGGGCTCAAAGAAAGATTCTCCGGGCACTGTATTACCATCGCATGAGGACATGGAGAAACCAGAGGAGATAAAGTTCGGGAGTCATGAGAAAGAAATGGAACGGTCCGCTCTGCAGAAATACGGCTTCAATGAGGTGGTTAGCGAGCGCATCCCACTGCACCGCCATCTGCCAGAGATGCGCAACCCTGCGTAAGTGCCCTGCGCAATGCCCTAGTTGTACATGTGAAAATGCCAAATATTTTTTATTTAAGGCTTGCATATAAGTTTTCCCTTCCTATATCCCAATTCAAATGACAGGTGTCTTACTGAGCGCCACAGTGATGCTCTGCCCACTGCGAGCGTGGTCATCTGTTTCCATGACGAGGCTTGGTCCACGCTCTTGCGCACTGTGCACAGCGTGCTTGACACTGCGTCGAAGAAACACCTGCGCGAGGTCCTGTTGGTGGATGACTTCAGTCAGCAAGGTAAGAATGGAAAAGGCCAGTCTCTTTACCATTACTCTTGCTTTATTTTCACAATTTTCTGTTTTATTTTTCCCCCTCTGTCTTTTGTCCTCTGTGTGGTTGCCAGGTTACCTGAAGAGCGTGCTCAGTGAGTATGTGTCCCACCTGGAGAGGGTGCGCCTAATTCGCAGCATGCGGCGCCTCGGTGTGGCGGGATGCCGAACTTTAGGTGCCGCTAGGGCTTTGGGGGAGATCCTTGTCTTCATGGACTCCCACTGTGAGTGTCACAGAGGTTGGCTGGAGCCACTGCTGGAAAGACTGGCAGAAGACAGGTATACATATGTCTCTTTTTACTCTCTGTCTCTTTCTCACTCTCTGTCTCTTTCTCTATCTCTCTCTGAAAACTCAAAATGAGTGAAGAAACATCATGGTTTTCCTTGAATATAGGACTCGAGTTGTATCCCCAATCATGGATGTAATAAACTGGCAGACCTTTGGATACAACGCCACCCAGTGGCCAGTGAGGGGAGTGTTTGACTGGAAACTGGACTTCCACTGGGAGCACAACAGAAAACCAGAACGAGGACAGCAGGACTCAACCGAAGAGTCACCTATCCAGCCTGTCAGGTAGTTCAACATTCCTACTGAGGAAAAATAACCACTTGGCTCTATCGAGATGCGGCCCCATTTCACCTAGACTACTGGCCTGTCTTTGTTTTCCCCTGTCTATTCTTCTTGATAGGAGTCCAGTGCTCGGGGGCGGAGTCCTGACCATTGACAGACACTTTTTCCAGAGTGTGGAAGGCTATGACCCGGGCATGCTGCTGTGGGGGGCAGAACAAATTGAACTGTCAATAAGGGTAAAAGAATGATGGCATTAGCTTCTGTTTGTACTATTCTTCGTTGCGTATGGATACTTTAGACTTCTCATAGAAATAATATACAGTTTTTATGTAATATTTTCCTTTCAAGTCCCCCTGTCCCCCAAGGCTGTTACCGGCCAACAGAATTACGTGTCTCTAAGTTGTTATTCTCTGTGATCATTTTCGGGGGACTTTTTACATGGAATTTTCCTCTGATATTTGAAGGAATATTGCTGTGGAAAGTTGATGAATAATGCCAAGTCTTGAAAAAATACTGGGGTGGAAGGATAACCTTTATTAACATGTGCAGAAGTATGCAGAATATAAGTGTGTGTGTGTGTGTGTGTGTGTGTTGACACTGCCTGCAGGTGTGGTCATGTGGGGGGTCCATGGAGGTAGTTCCATGTTCCCGTGTGGCCCACCTGGAGCGCCATCACCTGCCCTACCCCTTCCCTGATCAGGACATCCTCCAGAGGAACAAAGTCCGCATCGCTGACACTTGGCTGGACGCTTACAGGAAGATCTACTACAAGAGAGACACTCTGGCACACTTCATCAGGCAGGTGCGTGTGAGTTGACGGGTGTTGTGCAATTTTGTTCCTACTATTTCTGTGTGTGAGTGTGTGTGTGTGTGTAAGCATAAATGTGTATTTTTAGTGTGTGTGTGAATACTTTAAAATGTTGTGTTTCTGTGTAATCTTTTCTGTATTGTTTACAGTCTGAGAGCCCTAACATCACAGAGCGTGTGAGACTGAAGAAGAGACTGGGCTGTCAGAACTTCCACTGGTTCCTGAGTAACGTCTTCCCAGAGCTATATGTACCCCAGGATAGACCTGGACTCTCAGGAGAGGTGAGACTCAATGACAACATGGGGTCAGGTGGCTGAGCGGTGAGGGAATCAGGCTAGTAATGCGAAGGTTGCCAGTTCGATTCCCGGTCATGCCAACTGATGTTGTGTCCTTGGGCAAGGCACTTCACCCTACTTGCCTGGGGGGTAATGTCCCTGTACTTACTGTAAGTCGCTCTGGATAAGAGCGTCTACTAAATGTAAATGTAAACATACACACACTCACTCATATTCACAGCATGTTCATTATGCATCATGTCATCAACACACTTGAATTCTGTGTTGAGTGTGCGGCACATGTGGTTTCTCTAAACACATGTCCATGTGTTTTTAGCTGTACAATGTGGGTACTGGCTATTGTGCAGATTACTCTCGAAGGCAGGGTCCACAAGGTGGCGCTATGGGCATAGCACCTTGCAGTGGCAATGGCAACCAGGTAATCAAGACAACAATCAGCAATTGAACAATTAAGCACCAGACATCTTGAACACAAAGCATAGAGCAGCTTTTTCTTCTGTAAAAATTCTAAATAAAAGCAACTCAGTTTGTAGCTTGAAACAAGGTAACAGTATGTTCTCCATAGTAACACTGAATAATTACCATTACCAGGTTTTTCATAACATGTCACGTGTACTGTAAATATTATAACTGACTGTAAATAGTAATAGAAATTCAGATTTCTTGACATAAAGTTGAAACTAAACATGAATTTCCTTAACATTCATTGACATTCATCAACATGAACACAAATGGAAAACAGAGGATGAATGTGTGGAGTTTTTGCCTCCAACAGCACTGCGAGCTCAACCCTGTGGGCGAGGTGCGTTGGGGAGCTGCAGGCGCTCTGTGTTTCAACACCCTGAGACAGTGGGTGATCCTCACCCCATGCCCCGCCCACAAGCTGTCTATCAAACCACAGTGGAAGATGATCAAGGTCAGTAGAAGGCCAGAAGTCATGTTTTGATTTCAATGTACAATATATACCTATCAACAATGGTATACCTGTCTTCACCGGTCAAGATTTTTGTTACTTGTAGAGATCCAAAATGTATGATCATATCTAGGCAGTTTAATAAGGATGTACAGGTAATTTGTATCAGATATTAAAGTATTCAAGGCTTGTGCTAATGTTGGATGTTTTTCTGTTACCCAGCTGAGTGGGCAGGTGGTTCACCTGCCCACACAGCTCTGTCTGGAGGCAGTGAAGGAGGGAGGGGTTTCACATGGTACCCTTGCCGAGAAGGGCCTGTTTCTTCGCCCATGTGCCCATCACCCACGACAACAATGGCACTTTGATCAACTGGTAGCCCCAAAAGCTGCCTGAGCCTCGGATAGGGATTCTAGTGGCATTAGAAAACTGTTGGATACATTTCTAGTCCAACCTAGAAGTTAATAGGACCAATTATGAAATGTAGTCAAGCTAAATGTGATAAATAAATGGTGTGGCTCTTGTGACATGCAGTAATATAAGTTGTTTTTGTTATAATTTCTCATCCCCTGTAGTTTATATGGGCTATTCTAAAACATTTGTATCCTGTTTTAAGGGTTACTCATTCAAAAGTATTCACTCAGAATAAAACGCAATATAATTTTCAAAGTATCCATTTTACTTTCTGTATCAAATAGCACAACGTAACGCACAAATTGCGCAACAGCACAATGTGTGCATTCTCGCATTCTGCGCAACTGGGAAGATTTGCATGCAGTTTTGATGTCAGTGTCAACCACTTCCGGGTCAGATTTTAGGAAGGTTGTCAGGTTAACTTGCAGTGAAGAAATAAATCGCATGAATTTTACGATCTTCTAAACGTAAGAACGTATTTGATATGAGTATTGTTTGACAATAATATCCTAGAAGATACATACATTATTAATAAGTCAATCCGGTACCACCTATCTCGTTAGAATTAGCTGTCGCTAATAAATCAGCCAGTGTGGCTATTCTGGCTAATCTTCTCAGTAACTCTCAGTTCAAGTGAAGCTGTTTTGACGCCGGTTTCTCCCTGAAGTGACAACTTGTCGGTTTAGCCTCTGAGATGAGCGTCCCTTGTATATTAAAAACAGCTACTCGAAACTTCATATTGCCAGCAGCGTCAGGTAGCGTGCACCGGACTCGGGTATTGTGCCCCTGCTTAATCACAAGGTGAGTACGATCTAGAAAATGCCTCGCGGTACGCGACTGCCAAGAGAATAACGACTATCCATTTGACACGTCTCCTAATCATTTGTAAGTCATAGACAGTAGTTAGCTGTACCGAAACTACTTGCCTGATATAGGAGAGGTGTATGATTTACCTAAAGTTTGGACCTAACTGACCAAAAGGTAAAAGTCCAGTTGCTGTGTGCATTGTTTACTTCACAGAAGGGTAGTCTCTTATCATATTTAAAATAGAAAAGTGTGTTTGAGTTGTGTGTGATTTAATTTCCTAAATTTTGTTTGTTTTTCTCAGAAAAATGGCTTCCAGAAGGCAAACAGATCATATAGAGAGAACAGCCAGCAATTTCAGACAGAATGTGAGTGGTTAAAGCTTAAGATTGTACGCCAAATCTCCTGTCTATTAAAAACACATTCTTGGGCAGTGTTGCTTGTCTTGTATATCCCCCTGATAATAGACTGTCAGCCTTGTGTGTGTGTGTCTTTCTCCAGACACTGTATACTGCTCAAGTGTGTGGCATCGTGAACGAGTCGGACACGGTTAAACGACTGAGACTAGCGGTCCCCCCAGACTTTAGCTTCAAAGCAGGACAATGGTGAGTAAGCCAGAGTGTTTTATGGAACATTGGAATGGACGTTACCGGAACATTGGAGGTTACAGAGCCAGAATGACATGCTCAACCTCTTACACAATTCTTTCATAAACAATGTAATGCCTGGAGCCCACAGAAGAGGGCAGTGTAGTCCTGAAGTTGTTTCAGTGGTTTCCTCATTTCTCCTCTCTCTACACAACACCTAGGTTGTTGTTGTTCTTATAAGAGACTTGAGTTCTCAATCAACTTACCGGATAGCATACATGTAAATAAATGACAGATTACAGATATTGATTCACAGTAAGCGTTCAAACACAATCAATGAATTCAATATCAGATTTTAGGTCGAGTGACACTCAGATTCAGGTGAGAACAATATGATCTGGGACACCACCTGAGGGGTGCTTGATTTGACTTTCAGGGACACAGGTATGAAACACCAGCCTATGGAGTCAACCTGGTTCGAGCTGTTGAAATCTGTTGAAATCAAATGCACCCCAGGTATTTCCTATTCGTTTCGGGCTCAGGTTTACATCTGGGGCGGAAAACACAAATCTGTGAATGCATCAGTGCTTAATTCGTGGGATGTATAGTGCAGTGAGTGCTCCTTTCAGCACTGTACCAACGCCATACTGTAGGTGGGCGTTTGAGTTTTATAGAAACAGTGAGTGGCCCCTCGGCATCTAATTATGAATGTAAATAGATGGAAATGTATGAGTTCATACACCTCCGGACTATGCTAGCGATATGGCTGTTGGTACGGACAGGGAGATGAAGATGGGAGGTTACTCTGGTAGGTGGGAGGGGAGGAAGATAAGGTGTTTGTGTGTGTGAGAGAGAGAGAGAGAGAGCGCGAGAGAGAGCGTGCGGGAGAGAGCGTGCGAGAGAGAGAGATGCACACACTGTCTGTATTCAGGTGTCTGCCACTGCTAAATATAAGCCATTATGCCTCAGAGGGCTGTACGCTGTACTTGTGTATCAAGCATAACAATGAAGTATTCTCCCTCAAACATTATGCATGTCAAATGATGCAGCTCACAGAAAAGCTCCCTGTCTCTGTTGTGTGCTAGCTTAACAGCAGCTATTTAGGTATGAAATCAAAATCATTTCCATGAACTGAGGAATCTTGACCTCACACTCAACACGCTATAACTGTAGGGAGTCAGGTGGCTGAGCGGTTAGGGAATCTGGCTATTAATCAGAAGGTTGACAGTTCGATTCCCGGCTCTGTAAATGACGTTGTGTCCTTGGGCAAGGCACTTCACCCTACTTGCCTCTGGGTAATGTCCCTGTACTTACTGTAAGTCGCTCTGGATAAGAGCGTCTGCTAAATGTCTAAATGTAAATGTAATGTAACTGACTAGCCTGACTTTATAGAGTGGCGTGTGCTGATACGCAGCTGGTTTGCTGTTGTATGGAATGTTCCTGTGTATCTGGCCTGGTTCTGATGGACTGTGGTCTTGTGCAGGGTGGACTTCTTTATCCCCGGGATGGAGAAGGTGGGGGGGTTCTCCATTTGTTCCAGTCCAGGCTTGCTACGTAGGGAGGGGGTCATTGAGCTCGCTGTCAAGTACGCCAAACACCCTCCAGCACACTGGATCCACACACAGGTGAGTGGGTTTGTCGGCGTGTCCGCGCTGTCTTAATGTTGGTGTGAGAGAGAGAAATGGTAGGGGTTTACCAGCCTCTCCTTGTGTAGTCTGGGGGGTCAGATGGCTTAGCGGTTAGGGAATCGGGCTATTAATCAGAAGGCTGCCGGTTTGATTCCTGGCCGTGCAAAAATGTAAATTAAATGACTAAATGTAAAATGATGACGTGTCCTTGGGCAAGGCACTTCACCCTACTAGCCTCGGAGAGAATGTCCCTGTACTTACTGTAAGTCGCTCTGGATAAGAGTGTCTGCTAAATGACTAAAATGTAATGTAGTCTGTATGCTAGTCTGTCTGTCTCATTGTGTCTGTTTCTTGGTCTGTGCTTGGTGCGTGTGTCAGATGACCTCGCCTCGAGCCTTATGAAAAGCTGTTGTGGATGTGGAGAAGTCATCTTTGTGTGACTGTGGACACTGTTATCTAATATGTGAGAGGAGACATTTAAGTGGTTAGAGTCTCTGAGCTCTGGGATCGTTTCATGAGCATTTGTTTGATAACTCTCCTTCTCAGCGCTAACGCCTTGTAAGAGTGTGGGGACTGCGATAACAGTGCGCAGGCTTGCATATGTGTTGTAAAAGATTTTGCTTTGGTTGTCTTCAAAAGAACCCCCTACCAGTTCTGCAATGTCTTTCTCCCGTCAAACAGTGTGTGAGTGTGTGGATTTGAACGTGTGTGTGTGTGCGTGTAACTTTCTCACTTCTTTGTTATCTCTCTTGGGGTTAGTTTATTCAGAAGCTAAACAGTGTAGAGTGGAGATATGCTATCTGAGTTATTCAGTACAATATTTTCTCTTATTATTTTGGGGTCTTTTTTTCAACCCTTTCCCATCTACCACTCTTCTTTTCTCTCCTCCCTTCTCTCTCCCTCTCTTCTTCTCTCTGTCAGTGTACGGTGGACTCCCGCGTGGCCATGAGGGTGGGTGGTGACTTCTACTTTGACCCCTTGCCCTCTGACCCCTGCGTTGACTTACTGCTGGTGGCAGGCGGCGTGGGTATTAACCCTTTATACTCCATCCTGCTGCATGCCGCTGACCTGCTGCGACTCAACCACCCACATCCTGGTAGGGGATACCAGATAGGCTCCACCCACCTCTGCTACAGCGCCAAGAATACACAAGAGCTGCTCTTCAAGGTGTGTGTGTGTTTGTCTGTGTATTTTGGAGAGAATCCACTTTGGGCATTTGCGTATGAGATGAACAGTATATCTCATGCCTCCCCCTTTCTGCACTGTTTTCAGAACACCATCGTGGACGTGTGTCAGGAGTTTCCTGAGAAGGTCTCCTGTAACTTCCACATCACCCAGCAGACAGGCCAGGTCGACCAGCAGACAGGCCAGGTCGACCAGCAGACAGGCCAGGTCGACCAGAAACTGCAGGCCTACATGCAACGTTAGTACCACAACACCAAACTACAACCAATAACTCGGTAACATGTCATTTATTTTGTTTATATTATATATGTTATATTTGTTTTATTGCCCCCCCCCCCCCCCCCCCCCCCCCCTCAGGTGGGCGTATCTCAGAGGAGGAGCTGCGTCAACATGTGGACCCCCAGAGCACACTGTGTTTCCTGTGTGGGCCCCCCCCCATGATTGAGAGCATCTCTCAGACCCTGCTGGAGCTGGGCCTGCCCAGCAACAGGATTCTGTTTGAAAAGTGGTGGTAGAACCAGAACCTGGCTGTGTCTAATCCCCCTCAACCTCAACACATTACTGCCCTGGGTTACAATGAAGGGGGGGCTGGAGGACGTTCTCAACACAAGCCTCTCTCTAACTTACTGGAAGTATCTGGTCCTGGTATGATCAAGCGGTGGAGCAATAATAATAACAATTTATAATCATGTAAACTAGGCAGTATTCTGTGCTGTATGCAATGAAAACCTCATCCACCTTTCTAGCTCAGTGCCTGGGGGGGGGGTCTGTTACTTTTGACCACAGTTTGACCTCTGAACTAAACGGGTAACTGACCTGGCTGGACCATAACAAACCCAAGTGCTTCAAACATACACCTGGTTCAGGTGGTATATTTTACTTGACTTTGCCTTGTTGAGGACAACATGATATTACAAACATGGTGTAATAACATTTTTACTCTCCTCTGCAATGGGTAATTTAGTGAATACAGTATAAAATGGTAATTAAATTAAATATTGTACATTCATGTATAGTAATTTGAGTATTATAAGATATGTATTTGCTGTTGGTAAACATTTTAAGGAAATGTTTGTTGGGTGAGTTCTTTTCAAATGTTCCTCCCGTTTGTTTGAAAACATCCCACCCGTGAATGAGAATCTCACATCTCTCTTCATCTCTCTTCCCCTCATTTACACACACTAATACCCACTCTTACATGGGTGTCCTAACACCCACATCCTCCTGAAATCATACACACTCACACAGGTGTGCACACGCACACACACACTCACACACACACTCACACGTTGAAATGGGATGTCAAACTGGGGCAAAGGGGGTTTCCCATGGTGCACTGTAATGGAACCACTAGGTGGTCTCTGATTGGATGGAATCGTGCATCTTATGAGGTTGTCACAACCGTCCCTGTTCCGTTGCTCAGTAGGGGTTGTCACGGAGACATTTAACATTGGGTTGTTTTGATGTGCCTCCACCAGTATTATGAACACAAAAAGTAATATATGACTTCATATTCTAAGTCATTTCGTTTTTATTTCTTCTGCTTGTCTACGTATCTTAACCACATCACTCACGCAGTTCACACATTATCCAGGTACATTTAAACAACTGATTCCAGTTCACACATACAATGAGCACCACCACCTCAAGCATATTCCTTGGGTTCAATGTAAGTACAAAATACATTTCCTATGTTATGTTGGTTTTCCCGTGGGAGGTAAGCCCAAGCCCCTTTACAGACAGCTGGACAATAGATACTGCTTATGTGTTCCAGAATGATCCAGATAACATAGCCATAAAAACCTTTTCTGGCTCAAAATGGAAAACCTGAATACACACACCGGTGACCCCATTCACAAGGTCTATAAGCTAAAGCACATGGCAGCAACGCAGTTCAAGAAGTGATGAGTTTACAGTCTCATGTACGTTGATTAAAGCAAGCTATTATACGTTTGCAAGGCGATTCAAAAGTCTGTCTTTTGTAAGAGTTTATATCCGCATGTCTACTCAAAGAAAACAAAGGCTTTTCGATACACATAGCATTCTACGGAATGTTTGCTGTATTCACACATCGGTTTGGTTCATGTTCACCGTTTTGAGTTCAGTAAGTCAACACACTCCAGAGAACAGCGCTCTCTCACTTAGCTGCTGGCTCATTGTCACCTCTGCTCTCATGCCCTCTTTATCTCCAAATGCTTCTCTTTTATGTCCATCTGTCCATCTCACCGACTTCTGCTTGGCCAATGGGATTCTGACAACCTCTATCTTCTCTTCCTTGTATGTGTCAGTCACCCCGCTCTCAATTTTGAGTGACATGTCCTTCTTAGAGTAGACCTCTTTCTCCTTACCATCGCCATCTCTCTGAGGGCACTCTCCTTTCTCTTCCTTTCTGTTTTTGCGGTTCTTCTGTGTCTTCCATTCTTCCTCCTCCTCTTTCCTGTTCTCCCCTACTCTATCGATTCCTCTCTCCATCTCCGGGGAAGCATTCTCCCTCTCCTCTTTCTTCTCATGCGTTTCTCTGGCTCTACTTTTCTTCGCCTTGTTCCGACCCCTGAGGTTCAGTTTCTAGGATATAAGAAACAAATTTAAGCCGGGTTTCTTTCTTTTCCCCTTCCTTTCTCTTGTTCTCTACACATCTCTCTTTCTCTCCAGGCACCTGCCACAACACTACAAAGTCTATCATGCTGACGTCTTTCCTGGACAGTTGGAAGTAGGACAAAAACAAGAAAAAGAACGTTTAGATCATAATTAGAACTCGCCTCCTGTTTTTACCTACATTTGCTGCATCTCCTATATTTAGAAGCATGGCTTTTTCCTGACACCACCTGTGACACAGCACCATGTAGCCTGAAGACTAAAGCGGTGTAATGAGTGACAGAAATGCGGAGGAAAGAGAACAAAAAAGCACCTTGAAGTCTTTTCTTTTGCGTTGCAGAGTGGGTCTCTGTAGAAATAGGATTTGTTTGGTGGACAAACTCCCGTCACTGAGGAGAAACAACATAGTGGCTGACACGATGACAGGTTTGATAGGTCTCATGTATTCTAGATATCGACTTTTGGCGTTGTGTGAAGGCTTAACAGCGCTTCAGAAGTCTACCTGTTAGTCCTGATGATGGGAGTGGGCAGGACACACATCAGCCTCCACCCAAAGGGAGCCAGGGACTGGAGCAAGGGGATGTAGTCTGTCCTAACTACCACGCCCTGGACAAGACAGAGACATGGCATCACACACATGATCACACGTGTGTACACAAACACATGCAGACGCCGACTCACGTCAACGATAGTCCACTGCTCGACCACGATGGCGTCATAGGAGATGGGGGAGGTCTCTTCTGAGGAGGTCTGGAAGATGAACACACTGTCCACGGATGAGACCCCATTTTCTGGAGGAGGGATGGAGGGGGGGGGAGAGAGAGAGAGAGAGAGAGAGAGAGAGAGAGAGAGAGAGAGAGAGAGAGAGAGAGAGAGAGAGAGAGAGAGAGAGAGAGAGAGAGAGAGAGAGAGCATTTCTCTCACAATTTATCCTTTTCCTTCTTGACTCTGCATATTACCTTAAATTTTCCATGGATGACAAAACATTTATTAGCCTCAGTTTTGCGGAAGCCATCTTGAACACCTTTTCCAACTCTGTGAAGTCACACATACCATTGCCGTCTCCGAGGTTAAAAAAGCCATCGATAAGGCGAGCTCCGCTGATGAAATGCTGAGTCATGTGATCCAGCCAGTGGGCGTCGACTGCCGTCACTAGCCCCGCCTCTCTCTGGACTCGCAGGGGAACTCGAAGCGAGTAGAACCTCAGTGAACTGCACAGCTCGCCCACATGGTTGTAAAGAGCAAACAGCTGCATTCCTTCCACAAGAACAAACATATGGATAAGGGCAGATGCACACACCCCCACAAAAACACATGTAGAATATCATAAGACTGCGTAAGACTGGAAGCTTACTCGTCTGTGCAGGCGGTGACGTCTTCTTCTCTCTCTCCGAACTCCTGACCCGGATGTGGTTGTTGTTGCGGGTCATCACCCTGCTGCTCCTCTGCAGTTCCTCCAGGTGGCTGGCGACCAGGATGAGTCCTGCATTACAGTCTAAACATTTACATCCGGGTCAAATGCAAGAGTATTTCAATAGAGAACCAAGAATGATACAACCAAGATGAAAAATTTGTTCAAGAAGTTCAGTCAAATCTTTGTCCTAAATAAGTATTAAAAACGATATCTCAAAATGATGGGATTCATCAATACCTCCATCTCCGTGGCGAGTGCTTCCCTCAGAGCCTTCCTGATGGGGTGGTGTTTCAGACCGAGGTTCTGTTTTCTGGTCCTGGTCTGGTTCTGGGGACCCGGCCCTGTCATCTTCCTTGAGGCCTTGAGACGTTCTCCCTGCTTTTCTGTTCTGCAAGTCTGGCCTTGGACTCTGGCTATCTGAGCCCTGGCTCTGCATGTCTGGGTCCTGATCTGGTCCCACAAGCCTGTCTGTCGACTCTGCCACTACTGGGTGGTAGTCTGGTCCTGTCCCAGCCATACATTCTGTTTTCCTGTCGTAGTTTGTTTTTTCCAGGTATGGGATTTCTGTTGTATGGTCGCCCTGTAGATTTTCAGAGGGTTCTCTTGTCTTGGAGTTGTCTGTACTATGGGCTGGTCTGTGATTCTGGACCTGTGGTTCCAGCTCTGCGTGACTGTGTTCTTGAGAAATGTCTGTTGATTCATCTAATTCCTTTAGGCAATAGTTTGAAAGGTTCTTTAATGCCTTGACGGAACCGTGCTTCGATTCTCTGCCCGTCAGTTCTTCTGGGTTGTGTTCTAATGGAACCCAAGCAAAGGAACCGGGGTTGGAGTCTAAGGTGTCGTGGTCGGGGGATTTCTGTTCAACGTGGTTGTGGTCCAGAGAGCGGGGCTCTGAGAGGTTCTGTTGTGGTTGTTTGTGTTCTGTGGGGCTGGTGCCTGTACTGGTGGGGTGTCTGTGGATGGGGGAGGGGCTGGAGTGGAGGGAAGACAGCTCCCCAGAGTCCCAGTGCCCCTGGAAACACGGCCCTCCTCCAGGCTGCTGGAGGAACCCCACAAACAGCACACCCTGCTCCGACACATCCTGGACCTGAACATCAAACACACATGCACCCACATATGCACACACACACTGTTATTGTCCACCACTGAATACAATCTCACATTTGTGCAAATAATAATATAAAACCTCTCAAGATTAGCTCAAAACACATACACACACATCACTGGCAGTCAATGAAAACTAGCTTACACACAGAGCCACAGAGACACACACAGCCACATAGACACACACACACAGCCTCATTTACACACAAACAAAAGCCGGAGAACACTGGCTCGATACCCCGCAAAATAACAGCCAAACTAATCATTGGAAGATCAAATATTCAAATAACAAAAGGACCTCATTATTCAGTGTGAGAGTGTGTTTGTGTGTATGTGTGTGTTTGTGTCTCTATGTGTGTGTGTGTGTGTGTGTGCATGCCTGAGTCTACCTCCCCCCCACTGCGCTTTCCTGGTTAATTGTCAGTTGATATTTAAGCTGACAGTTTTAGATGGGCTTGTCACACCCAAATCAGAATGCTAACTACCACAGAACAATAATGAGACACATCTTTCCCTATTAACGTCTGCCAATGACACTCCAGCAACCACACACAACACGCACGCACAAAAACAATCTTTTCCTTTTCAATGGGGT